>NC_053024.1:42060633-42213992 GCF_003073215.2 Triticum urartu
TTTCACAAAGCACATACCTTGATAAGATATTGAAGAAGTTCAATATGGATCAGTCTAAGAAGGGGTTCTTACCTGTGTTACAAGGTATGAAATTGAGCTCAGCTCAATGTCCGACCACGGCAGAAGATATAGAAGAGATGAGTGTCATCCCCTATGCCTCAGCCATAGGTTCTATTATGTATGCCATGCTGTGTACCAGACCTGATGTAAACCTTGCCGTAAGTTTGGTAGGAAGGTACCAAAGTAATCCCGGCAAGGAACACTGGACAGCGGTCAAGAATATCCTGAAGTACCTGAAAAGGACTAAGGAAATGTTTCTCGTTTATGGAGGTGACGAAGAGCTCGTCGTAAAGGGTTACGTCGATGCTAGCTTCGACACAGATCTGGATGACTCTAAGTCACAAACCGGATACGTGTATATTTTGAATGGTGGGGCAGTAAGCTGGTGCAGTTGCAAGCAAAGCGTCGTGGCGAGATCTACATGTGAAGCGGAGTACATGGCAGCCTCGGAGGCAGCACATGAAGCAATATGGGTGAAGGAGTTCATCACCGACCTAGGAGTCATACCCAATGCGTCGGGGCCAATCAAACTTTTCTGTGACAACACTGGAGCTATTGCACTTGCCAAGGAACCCAGGTTTCACAAGAAGACAAGGCACATCAAGCGTCGCTTCAACTCCATTCGTGAAAATGTTCAAGATGGAGACATAGATATTTGTAAAGTACATACGGACCTGAATGTAGCAGATCCGTTGACTAAACCTCTCCCTAGAACAAAACATGATCAACACCAGAATTCCATGGGTGTTCGATTCATCACAATGTAACTAGATTATTGACTCTAGTGCAAGTGGGAGACTGTTGGAAATATGCCCTAGAGGCAATAATAAAAGTATTATTATTATATTTCCTTATTCATGATAATTGTCTTTATTCATGCTATAATTGTGTTATCTGGAAATCGTAATACATGTGTGAATAACAGACACCAACATGTCCCTAGTAAGCCTCTAGTTGACTAGCTCGTTGATCAACAGATAGTCATGGTTTCCTGACTATGGACATTGGATGTCATTGATAACGAGATCACATCATTAGGAGAATGATGTGATGGACAAGACCCAATTCTAAACATAGCACAAGATCGTATAGTTCGTTTGCTAGAGTTTTCCAATGTCAAGTATCCTTTCCTTAGACCATGAGATCGTGTAACTCCCGGATACCGTAGGAGTACTTTGGGTATACCAAACGTCACAACGTAACTGGGTGACTATAAAGGTAGACTACGGGTATCTCCGAAAGTGTCTGTTGGGTTGTCATGGATCAAGACTGGGATTTGTCACTCCGTATGACGGAGAGGTATCACTGGGCCCACTCGGTAATGCATCATCATAATGAGATCAAAGTGACCAAGTGTCTGGTCACGGGATCATGCATTACGGTACGAGTAAAGTGACTTGCCGGTAACGAGATTGAACGAGGTATTGGGATACCGACGATCGAATCTCGGGCAAGTAACATATCGATTGACAAAGGGAATTGTATACGGGGTTGATTGAATCCTCGACATCGTGGTTCATCCGATGAGATCATCGTGGAGCATGTGGGAGCCAACATGGGTATCCAGATCCCGCTGTTGGTTATTGACCGGAGAGTCGTCTCGGTCATGTCTGCTTGTCTCCCGAACCCGTAGGGTCTACACACTTAAGGTTCGGTGACGCTAGGGTTGTGAAGATATGTATATGCAGTAACTCGAATATTGTTCGGAGTCCCGGATGAGATCCCGGACGCCACGAGGAGTTCCAGAATGGTCCGGAGGTAAAGAATTATATATAGGAAGTGCTGTTTCGGCCATCGGGACAAGTTTCGGGGTCACCGGTATTGTACCGGGACCACCGGAAGGGTCCCGGGGGTCCACCGGGTGGGGCCACCTATCCTGGGGGGCCCCATGGGCTGAAGTGGGAGGGAACCCAGCCCAAAGTGGGCTGGGGCGCCACCCCCCAAGGGCCCTTGCGCCTAGGGTTGGGGGGGGAACCCTAAGGGGGGCGCCCCCTTGCTTTGGGGGCAAGCCCCCCACCCCTTGGCCGCCGCCCCCCTAGGAGATCCCATATCCTAGGGCCGGCCACCCCCCTTGGCACCCCTATATATAGTTGAGGAGAGGGGAGGACTTCATACCTCAGCCTTGGCGCCTCCCTCTCTCCCCGTTACGTCTCTCCCTCGTAGTATAGGCGAAGCCCTGCTACTGTGACGCCCTGCATCCACCACCACGCCGTCGTGCTACTGGATCTTCATCAACCTCTCCTTCCCCCTTGCTGGATCAAGAAGGAGGAGACATCTCCCATCCCGTATGTGTGTTGAACGCGGAGGTGACGTCCGTTCGGCGCTTGGTCATCGGTGATTTGGATCACGTCGTGTTCGACTACATCATCACCGTTCTTTGAACGCTTCCGCACGCGATCTACAAAGCTATGTAGATGCATCTGATGACTCGTTGCTAGATGAACTCCTAGATGGATCTTGGTGAAACGAGTAGGAAAATTTTTGTTTTCTGCAACGTTCCCCAACAGTGGCATCATGAGCTAGGTCTATGCGTAGTTCTTCTTGCGCGAGTAGAACACAATTTGTTGTGGGCGTAGATTTGTCAACCTTCTTGCCGCTACTAGTCTTTTCTTGTTTCAGCGGCATTGTGGGATGAAGCGGCCCGGACCAACCTTACACGTACTCTTACGTGAGACCGGTTCCACCGACTAACATGCACTAGTTGCATAAGGTGGCTGGCGGGTGTCTGTCTCTCCCACTTTAGTTGGAGCAGATTCGATGAACAGGGTCCTTATGAAGGGTAAATAGAAGTTGACAAATCACGCTGTGGCTTTAACGTAGGTAAGAAGACGTTCTTGCTAGAACCCTTATTCAGCCACGTAAAACTTGCAAGAACAATTAGAGGACGTCTAACTTGTTTTTGCAGCAAGTGGTTTGTGATATGATATGGCCAAAGTTGTGATGAATGATGAATGATCTATATGTGATGTATGAGATGTTCATGCTATTGTAATAGGAATCACGACTTGCATGTCGATGAGTATGACAACCGGCAGGAGCCATAGGAGTTGTCTTTATTCTTTTATATGACCTGCGTGTCATTGAGAAACGCCATGTAAATTACTTTACTTTATTGCTAAACACGTTAGCCATAGTAGTAGAAGTAATAGTTGGCGAGCAACTTCATGGAGACACGATGATGGAGATCATGATGATGGAGATCATGGTGTCAAGCCGGTGACAAGATGATCATGGAGCCCCAAGATGGAGATCAAAGGAGCTGTGTGATATTGGCCATATCATGTCACGTTTATTATTTGATTGCATGTGATGTTTATCATGTTTTGCATCTTGTTTACTTAGAACGACGGTAGTAAATAAGATGATCCCTCATACTAATTTCAAGAAGTGTTCCCCCTAACTGTGCACCGTTGCGACAGTTCGCTGTTTCAAAACACCACGTGATGATCGGGTGTTTTATTCAGACGTTCACATACAACGGGTGTAAGACAGATTTACACATGCAAACACTTAGGTTGACTTGACGAGCCTAGCATGTACAGACATGGCCTCGGAACACAGAAGATCGAAAGGTCGAGCATGAGTCGTATAGAAGATACGATCAACATGAAGATGTTCACCGATGTTGACTAGTCCGTCTCACGTGATGATCGGACACGGCCTAGTTAACTCGGATCATGTAATACTTAGATGACTAGAGGGATGTCTAATCTAAGTGGGAGTTCATTTAATAATTTAATTAGATGAACTTAATTATCATGAACTTAGTCTAAAATATTTTACAATATGTCTTGTAGATCAAATGGCCCACGTAGTCCTCAACTTCAACGCGTTCCTAGAGAAAACCAAGCTGAAAGACGATGGCAGCAACTATACGGACTGGGTCCGGAACCTGAGGATCATCCTCATAGCTGCCAAGAAAGATTATGTCCTACAAGCACCGCTAGGTGATCCACCCGTCCCACAGAACCAAGACGTTATGAACGCTTGGCAGACACGTGCTGATGACTACTCCCTCGTTCAGTGCGGCATGCTTTACAGCTTAGAGCCGGGGCTCCAAAAGCGTTTTGAGAGACATGGAGCATATGAGATGTTCAAAGAGCTGAAAATGGTTTTTCAAGCTCATGCCCGGATCGAGAGATATGAAGTCTCCGATAAGTTCTTCAGCTGTAAGATGGAGGAAAATAGTTCTGTCAGTGAGCACATACTCACTATGTCTGGGTTGCATAACCGCTTGTCTCAGCTGGGAGTTAATCTCCCGGATGATGCGGTCATTGACAGAATCCTC
The DNA here is from genome assembly GCF_003073215.2 of Triticum urartu. Classification (NCBI taxonomy): domain Eukaryota; kingdom Viridiplantae; phylum Streptophyta; class Magnoliopsida; order Poales; family Poaceae; genus Triticum; species Triticum urartu. The sequence continues at coordinate 42,064,982 of NC_053024.1, forward strand.
CAGTCGCTTCCACCAAGCTACAAGAGCTTTGTGATGAACTTCAACATGCAGGGGATGCAAAAGACCATTCCTGAGTTGTTCTCAATGCTGAAATCAGCGGAGATAGAAGTCAAGAAGGAACATCAAGTGTGATGGTCAATAAAACCACTAAGTTCAAGAAAGGCAAGGGTAAAAAGAACTTCAAGAAGGACGGCAAGGAGGTTGCCGCGCCCGGCAAGCAAGCTGCCGGGAAGAAGCCAAAGAATGGACCCAAGCCCGAGACTGAGTGCTTTTATTGTAAGGGAAGCGGTCACTGGAAGCGGAACTGCCCTAAATACTTAGCAGACAAGAAGGCCGGCAAAACAAAAGGTATATGTGATATACATGTAATTGATGTGTACCTTACTAGTGTCCGTAGTAGCTCCTGGGTATTTGATACCGGTGCAGTTGCTCACATTTGTAACTCAAAGCAGGGGCTGCGGAATAAGCGGAAACTGGCAAAGGACGAGGTGACGATGCGCGTCGGGAATGGTTCCAAGGTCAATGTGATCGCCGTCGGCACGCTGCCTCTATATCTACCTTCGGGATTAGTTTTAAACCTTAATAATTGTTATTTAGTGCCAGCTTTGAGCATGAATATTGTATCGGGATCTCGTTTAATTCGAGATGGCTACTCATTTAAATCCGAGAATAATTGTTGTTCTATTTATATGAGAGATATGTTTTATGGTCATGCTCCTATGGTGAATGGTTTATTCTTTATGAATCTCGAACGTAATACTACACATGTTCATAATGTGAGTACCAAAAGATGTAAGGTTGATAATGATAGTCCCACATACTTGTGGCACTGCCGCCTTGGTCACATAGGTGTCAAACGCATGAAGAAGCTCCATGCAGATGGACTTTTAGAGTCTCTTGATTATGAATCATTTGACACGTGCGAACCATGCCTCATGGGTAAGATGACCAAGACTCCGTTCTCAGGAACAATGGAGCGAGCAACCAACTTATTGGAAATCATACATACTGATGTGTGCGGTCCAATGAGTGTTGAGGCTCGCGGTGGCTATCGTTATGTTCTCACCCTCACTGATGACTTGAGTAGATATGGGTATATCTACTTAATGAAACACAAGTCTGAAACCTTTGAAAAGTTCAAGGAATTTCAGAGTGAGGTTGAAAATCAACGTGACAGGAAAATCAAGTTTCTACGATCAGATCGTGGAGGAGAATACTTGAGTCACGAATTTGGCACACACTTAAGAAAATGTGGAATAGTTTCACAACTCACGCCGCCTGGAACACCTCAGCGTAACGGTGTGTCCGAACGTCGTAATCGCACTCTATTAGATATGGTGCGATCTATGATGTCTCTTACCGATTTACCGCTATCTTTTTGGGGCTATGCTTTAGAGACTGTCGCATTCACTTTAAATAGGGCTCCGTCGAAATCCGTTGAGACGACACCGTATGAATTATGGTTTGGGAAGAAACCTAAGCTGTCGTTTCTAAAAGTTTGGGGATGCGATGCTTATGTCAAGAAACTTCAACCTGAAAAGCTCGAACCCAAGTCGGAAAAATGCGTCTTCATAGGATACCCAAAAGAAACTATTGGGTACACCTTCTACCTCAGATCCGAAGGCAAGATCTTTGTTGCCAAGAATGGGTCCTTTCTAGAGAAAGAGTTTCTCTCGAAAGAAGTAAGTGGGAGGAAAGTAGAGCTTGATGAAGTATTACCTCTAGAACCGGTAAATGGAGCAACTCAAGAAAATGTTCCTGAGGTGCCTGCACCGACTAGAGAGGAAGTTAATGATAATGATCAAGATACTTCTGATCAAGCTCCTACTGAAATTCGAAGGTCCACAAGGACACGTTCCGCACCAGAGTGGTACGGCAACCCTGTCTTGGAAATCATGTTGTTAGACAACAGTGAACCTTCGAACTATGAAGAAGCGATTGCGGGCCCGGATTCCGACAAATGGCTAGAAGCCATGAAATCCGAGATAGGATCCATGTATGAAAATGAAGTATGGACTTTGACTGACTTGCCCATTGAACGGCGAGCCATAGAAAATAAATGGATCTTTAAGAAGAAGACAGACGCGGATGGTAATGTGACCATCCATAAAGCTCGACTTGTCGCTAAGGGTTATCGACAAGTTCAAGGGGTTGACTACGATGAGACTTTCTCACCGGTAGCGAAGCTAAAGTCCGTCCGAATCATGTTAGCAATTGCCGCATTCTACGATTATGAGATATGGCAAATGGACGTCAAAACGGCATTCCTTAATGGTTTCCTTAAGGAAGAATTGTATATGATGCAGCCGGAAGGTTTTGTCGATCCTAAGAATGCTGACAAGGTGTGCAAGCTCCAACGCTCGATTTATGGGCTGGTGCAAGCATCTCGGAGTTGGAACATTCTCTTTGATGAGATGATCAAAGCGTTTGGGTTTACACAGACTTATGGAGAAGCCTGCGTTTACAAGAAAGTGAGTGGGAGCTCTGTAGCATTTCTCATATTATATGTAGATGACATACTATTGATGGGAAATGATATAGAACTCTTGGACAACATCAAGGCCTACTTGAATAAGAGTTTTTCAATGAAGGACCTTGGAGAAGCTGCTTATATATTAGGCATCAAAATCTATAGAGATAGATCGAGACGCCTCATAGGTCTTTCACAAAGCACATACCTTGATAAGATATTGAAGAAGTTCAATATGGATCAGTCTAAGAAGGGGTTCTTACCTGTGTTACAAGGTATGAAATTGAGCTCAGCTCAATGTCCGACCACGGCAGAAGATATAGAAGAGATGAGTGTCATCCCCTATGCCTCAGCCATAGGTTCTATTATGTATGCCATGCTGTGTACCAGACCTGATGTAAACCTTGCCGTAAGTTTGGTAGGAAGGTACCAAAGTAATCCCGGCAAGGAACACTGGACAGCGGTCAAGAATATCCTGAAGTACCTGAAAAGGACTAAGGAAATGTTTCTCGTTTATGGAGGTGACGAAGAGCTCGTCGTAAAGGGTTACGTCGATGCTAGCTTCGACACAGATCTGGATGACTCTAAGTCACAAAACCGGATACGTGTATATTTTGAATGGTGGGGCAGTAAGCTGGTGCAGTTGCAAGCAGATGCGTCGTGGCGGGATCTACATGTGAAGCGGGAGTACATGGCAGCCTCGGAGGCAGCACATTGAAGGCAATTTGGGTGAAAGGAGTTCATCACCGACCTAGGAGTCATACCAATGCGTCGGGGCCGATCAAACTCTTCTGTGACAACACTGGAGCTATTGCACTTGCCAAGGAGCCCAGGTTTCACAAGAAGACCAAGGCACATCAAGCGTCGCTTCAACTCCATTCGTGAAAATGTTCAAGATGGAGACATAGATATTTGTAAAGTACATACGGACCTGAATGTAGCAGATCCGTTGACTAAACCTCTCCCTAGAGCAAAACATGATCAACACCAGAATTCCATGGGTGTTCGATTCATCACAATGTAACTAGATTATTGACTCTAGTGCAAGTGGGAGACTGTTGGAAATATGCCCTAGAGGCAATAATAAAAGGATATTATATATTTCCCTTGTCATAATTGTCTTTTATTCATGCTATAATTGTGTTATCCAGAATCAAATAACGTGTGAATAATAGACACCCAACATGTCCTAGTAAGGCTCTAAGTTGACTAGCTCGTTGATCAACAGATAGTCATGGTTCCTGACTATGGACATTGGATGTCATGATAACGAGATCCATCATTAGGAGAATGATGTGATGGACAAGACCCAATCCTAAACATAGCACAAGATCGTATAGTTCGTTTGCTAGAGTTTTTCCAATGTCAAGTATCTTTTCCTTAGACCATGAGATCGTGTAACTCCCGGATACCGTAGGAGTGCTTTGGGTGTACCAAACGTCACAACGTAACTGGGTGACTATAAAGGTATACTACGGGTATCTCCGAAAGTGTCTGTTGGGTTGACACGGATCAAGACTGGGATTTGTCACTCCGTATGACGGAGAGGTATCACTGGGCCCACTCGGTAATGCATCATCATAATGAGCTCAAAGTGACCAAGTGTCTGGTCACGGGATCATGCATTACGGTACGAGTAAAGTGACTTGCCGGTAACGAGATTGAACGAGGTATTGGGATACCGACGATCGAATCTCGAGCAAGTAACATACCGATTGATAGAGGGAATTGTATACGGGGTTGCTTGAATCCTCGACATCGTGGTTCATCCGACGAGATCATCGAGGAGCATGTGGGAGCCAACATGGGTATCCAGATCCCGCGTTGGTTATTGACCGGAGAGAATCTCGGTCATGTCTACATGTCTCCCGAACCCGTAGGGTCTACACACTTAAGGTTCGGTGACGCTAGGGTTGTAGGGATATGTATATGCAGTAACCCGAATGTTGTTCGGAGTCCCGGATGAGATCCCGGACGTCACGAGGAGTTTCGGAATGGTCCGGAGGTAAAGAATTATATATAGGAAGTGCTGTTTCGGCCATCGGGACAAGTTTCGGGGTCACCGGTATTGTACCGGGACCACCGGAAGGGTCCCGGGGGTCCACCGGGTGGGTCCACCTATCCCGGAGGGCCCCATGGGCTGAAGTGGGAGGGACCAGCCAAAGTGGGCTGGGGCGCCACCCCTAGGGCCCATGCGCCTAGGTGGGGAACCCTAAAGGGGGCGCCCCCTTGCTTGGGGGGCAAGCCCCCCACCCCTTGGCCGCCGCCCCCCTAGGAGATTGCATCTCCTAGGGCCGCCCCCCTAGGCCCCCTATATATAGTGGGGGGGAGGAGGGCCTCTCACCTACGCCTTTGGTGCCTCCCTCTCCCTCTCCAACACCTCCTCCTCCTCCATAGAGCTTGGCGAAGCCCTGCCGGAGTACTGCAGCTCCACCCACCACCACGCCGTCGTGCTGCTGCTGGAGCCATCTTCCTCAACTCTCCTTCCCCCTTGCTGGATCAAGAAGGAGGAGACGTTACGCTGACCGTACGTGTGTTGAACGCGGAGGTGCCGTCCGTTCGGCGCTAGGATCTTCGGTGATTTGGATCACGTCGAGTACGACCCCTCTGCTCTGCATACCACCGCCAACGCTGCTGCTGGATCTTCATCAACCTCTCCTTCCCCCTTGCTGGATCAAGAAGGAGGAGACGTTACGCTGACTGTACGTGTGTTGAACGCGGAGGTGCCGTCCGTTCGGCGCTAGGATCTCCGGTGATTTGGATCACGTCGAGTACGACTCCCTCATCCCCGTTCTTTGAACGCTTCCGCTCGCGATCTACAAGGTACGTAGATGCATCCAATCACTCGTTGCTAGATGAACTCATAGATGGATCTTGGTGAAACCGTAGAATTTTTTTTGTTTTCTACAACGTTCCCCAACAACAACAAGATCATACCACCTCAAGAACACGAGAGAGAGAGATCAAACACATAGCTACTGGTACATACCCTCAACCCCGAGGGAGAACTACTCCCTCCTCTTCATGGAGAGCGCTGGGATGATGAAGATGGCCACCGGTGAGGGTTCCCCCCTCCGGCAGGGTGCCAGAACGGGTCTAGATTGGGTTTCGGTGGCTACGGAGGCTTCTGGCGGCGGAACTCCTGATCTATTGTGTTCCCCGATAGTTTTAGGGTATATGGATATATATAGGCAACAGGAGGAAAAAGTACGTCGGTGGATCTTCGGGCTGTCCACGAGGCAGGGGGGCCTGCCCAGGGGGGTGGGTGCGCCCCCACGCTCGTGGGCAGCCCGGGACTCTCCTGGTCCATCCCCGATACTCCGTGGGCTTCTTCTGGTCCAAAAATAAGTTCCTTGAAGTTTCAGGTCAATTGATCTCCGTTTGATTTTTCTTTTCTGCGATACTCTAAAACAAGGAAAAAACAGAAACTGGCACTGGGCTCTAGGTTAATAGGTTGGTCCCAAAAATCATATAAAATAGCATATAAATTCATATAAAACATCCAAAGTTGATAATATAATAGCATGGAACAATCAAAAAATATAGATACGTTGGAGACGTATCAGCATCCCCAAGCTTAATTCCTGCTCGTCCTCGAGTAGGTAAATGATAAAAATAGAATTTTTGATGTGGAATGCTACCTAACATATTTATCCATGTAGTTCTCTTTATTGTGGCAAGAATATTCAGATCCATAAGATTCAAGACAAAAGTTTAATATTGACATAAAAATAATAATACTTCAAGCATACTAACTAAGCAATCATGTCTTCTCAAAATAACATGGCCAAAGAAAGTTATCCCTACAAAATCGTATAGTCTGGCTATGCTCCATCTTCACCACACAAAGTATTTAAATCATGCACAACCCCGGTGACAAGCCAAGCAATTGTTTCATACTTTTGGTGTTCTCAAACTTTTTCAATCTTCATGCAATACATGAGCGTGAGCCATGGACATAGCACTATATGTGGAATAGAATGGTGTTGTGGAGAAGACAAAGAGGGAGAAGATAGTCTCACATCAATGATAGTCTCACTATTAATGATGATCATCACACTTCTATTTATTTACAACTCAATGATTACAACTCGATACTAGAACAAAGTATGACTCTATATGAATGCCTCCGGCGGGGTACCGGGATGTGTAATAACTCATGAGTGACATGTATGAAAGAATTATGAACGGTGGCTTTGCCACAAATACAATGTCAACTACATGATCATGCAAAGCAATATGACAATGATGAAACATGTCATAATAAATGGAACGGTGGTAAGTTGCATGGCAATATATCTCGGAATGGCTATGGAAATGCCATAATAGGTAGGTATGGTGGCTGTTTTGAGGAAGATATATGGTGGGTTTATGGTACCGGTGAAAGTTGCGCGGTACTAGAGAGGATAGCAATGGTGGAAGGGTGAGAGTGCGTATAATCCATGGACTCAACATTAGTCATAAATAAGTCACATACTTATTGCAAAAATCTATTAGTTATTGAAACAAAGTACTACGTGCATGCTCCTAGGGCGATAGATTGGTAGGAAAAGACCATCGCTCTTCCCCGACTGCCAGTCATAAGGAGGACAATCAATAAACAAATCATGCTCTGACTTTGTCACATAACGGGGAACTCGCCTTGCAATGCCAAGGAAACGAAATGAGGGGACACGATCTCTACTTTGACAAGAAGTGCCAAGGAAACCGCCTCGCATGACACGCTAAGGTGCGACAGTAAAACAATTCGAATGAAGGCTTGGCTGTAGTGTGATGGCGCACTACAGAATACGTCAGCAGATTTGATTTGTGTTAATATTATTCTCTCTATGGCTATATGTGGAAACTTATTTTGCAGAACCGGACACTACTCTTGGTGTTTACAAATCTTCTATGAAGGACTTGTAGGAGGAACTCGCCTTGCAATGCCGAAGACAACTTGGGTGCCAGACTCATCGTCATTGAAGCCTAGTTCAGGGGCTACTTGAGGGAGTCCTGGATTAGGGGGTGTTCGGGTAGCCGGACTATACCTTCAGCCGGACTCCTGGACTATGAAGATACAAGATTGAAGACTTCGTCTCGTGTCCAAATGGGACTTTCCTTGGCGTGGAAGGCAAGCTTGGCGATGCGGATATTCAAGATCTCCTACCATTGTAACCGACTCTATGTAACCCTAACCCTATCTGGTGTCTATATAAACCGGAGGGTTTTAGTTCGTAGGACAACATCATCAACTCCATATACGACAATCATACCATAGGCTAGCTTCTAGGGTTTAGCCTCCTTGATCTCGTGGTAGATCTACTCTTGTACTACCCATATCATCAATATTAATCAAGCAGGACGTAGGGTTTTACCTCCATCGAGAGGGCCCGAACCTGGGTAAAACATCGTGTTCCCTGCCTCCTGTTACCATCCGGCCTAGACGCACAGTTCGGGACCCCCTACCCGAGATCCACCGGTTTTGACACCGACATTGGTGCTTTCATTGAGAGTTCCTCTGTGTCGTCGCCTTTAGGCCCGATGGCTCCTTTGATCAACAACAACGATGTGGTCCAGGGTGAGACTTTTCTCACCAGACAGATCTTCGTCTTCGGCGGCTTCGCTCTGCGGGCCAATTCGCTTGGCCACCTGGAGCAGATCGAAAGCTACGCCCCTGGCCATCAAGTCAGGTTTGGAAGCTTAAACTACACGACTGACATCCGTGGAGACTTGATCTTTGATGGGTTCGAGCCACGGCCAAGCGCGCCGCACTATCTCGAGGGGCATGATCTAGCTCTGCCTCCGGATAGTGTCCTGGAGGCCGTACACGCATCGGTTCCGACCCCTAACTCGGAGCCTATTGCGCCAATCGAGGATGAGCGGTTGGACGTCACCTCAGGGGTTTCGATCTCAAAGGTGATCGAGCCGAACGTTAGCCCCGCACTCTGCATGACCCGTGACTCCAAGGATCCGGACTCCTCCCCGGACTCCGAACCCCCCGCGCCCCTGCCGATCGAATCCGATTGGGCGCCGATAATGGAGTTCACCGCCGCAGACATCTTTCAGCACTCGCCTTTTGGCGTCATCCTGAATTCTCTTAAGTCTCTCTCTTTATCAGGAGAGCCCTGACCGGATTATGGTCAGCGAGGATGGGATACAGACGATGAAGAAATTCAAAGCCCACCCACCACCCACTTTGTAGCCATTGTCGACTATTTAACCGACATGCTTGACTTCGGCTCCGAAGACATCGACGGTATGGACGACGATGTAGGAGACGAACAGGAACCAGCACCTGTAGGGCGCTGGAAGGCCACCTCGTCATATGACATATATATGGTGGATACTCCAAAAGATGGAGATGGCGATGGAACAGTGGGGGATGACACCCCCAAGAAACAGCCAAAGCGCCGGCGTCAGCGGCGCCGCTCTAAATCCCGCCAAAGCAAAAACGGTGATTCCGGCATGGGAGATAATACTACCCCGGATAGCGCCGAAGAACACCCACCTCAGCAAGATTCGGCATAGGAAGATGGAGAAGCCAGCCCTCATGAGAGAGCGGCAGACCGAGAGGTCGAGGATGATAACTATATGCCTCCCTCCGAAGACGAGGCAAGCCTCGATGACGACGAATTCGTCATACCATCAGACCCCGCCGAACAAGAGCGTTTTAGACGCAGGCTTTTAGCCACGGCAAGCAGCCTCAAGAAAAAGCAGCAGCAGCTTAGAGCTGCCCAAGATTTGCTAGCTGACAGATGGACTGAAGTCCTTGCGGCCGAAGAGTATGAACTCGAACGCCCCTCCAAGAGTTACACAAAGCGCAGGCCGCTACCCCGATCAGAGGAGGAAGCACCTACATCACCAGCGCACGACATGGCAGACCGGCCACCTCGCGGCCGCGACAGAGAGGCCTCTCGGTCCTCCACCCAAGCCATGCCCCGACGCCGCTCAACTAAGGAACGGGAAAATGCGCCAGACCTGCGAGACATACTGGAGGATAAGGCAAGACAAACAAGATCGATCTACGGATCGCGCAGGCGCCCTACAGCACGTGACAATGATCTTCACTCCGGATACAACAAATCCGGCCGGGCCGAACACAACAGACATAGCTCTTCCGAGCTACGCCGTGATATAGCCCAGTACAGAGGCGCCGCACACCCGCTATGCTTCACGAATGAAGTAATGGATCATAAAATCCCAGAGGGTTTCAAACCCGTAAACATCAAATCATACGATGGCACAACAGATCCGGCGGTATGGATCGAGGATTATCTCCTTCACATCCACATGGCACGCGGCGATGATCTACACGCCATCAAATACCTCCCGCTCAAACTTAAAGGACCGGCCCGGCATTGGCTGAACAGCTTGCCAGCAGACTCAATCGGTTCTTGGGAGGACCTGGAAGCCGCATTCCTCGACAACTTCCAGGGCACTTACGTGCAACCACCGGATGCCGACGACTTAAGCCACATAATTCAGCAGCCAGAAGAATCGGCCAGACAATTCTGGACATGGTTCCTAACAAAGAAAAACCAGATAGTCGACTGTCCGGACGCAGAGGCCCTAGCAGCCTTCAAGCATAACATCCGCGACGAATGGCTTGCCCGGCACCTGGGACAGGAAAAGCCAAAATCTATGGCAGCCCTTACGACACTCATGACCCGCTTTTGCGCGGGAGAAGACAGCTGGCTAGCTCGCAGTAACAACTCATCAAAGAACCCTGGTAATTCGGATACCAAGGACAAAAGTGGCAGGACACGTCGGAATAAGCAAAAACGCCGCGTTAGCAGCGACAGCAATGAAGACACGGCAGTCAATGCCGGATTCAAAGGCTATAAATCCGGTCAGCGGAAAAAGCCATTCAAAAAGAATACTCAGGGCCCGTCCAGTTTGGACCGAATACTCGACCGCTTGTGCCAGATACATGGCACCCCCGAAAGGCCAGCCAATCACACTAACAGAGATTGTTGGGTGTTCAAGCAGGCAGGCAAGTTAAGAGCCGAAAACAAAGACAAGGGGCTGCACAGCGACGACGAGGAGGAGCCCAAGCCACCGAACAACAATGGACATAAGGGCTTTCCCCCACAAGTGCGGACAGTGAACATGATATACACAACCCACATTCCCAAGAGGGAGTGGAAGCGTGCGCTACGAGACGTATACGCGATGGAGCCAGTCGCCCCAAAGTTCAACCCATGGTCCTCCTGCCCGTTCACTTTTGATCGAAGGGACCATCCCACTAGCATCCGTCATGGCGGCTTCGCCGCATTGGTTCTCGACCCAATCATCGACGGATTTCATCTCAGAAGAGTCCTCATGGACGGCGGCAGTAGCCTGAACCTGCTTTATCAGGATACAGTGCGGAAAATGGGCATAGCTCCCTCAAGGATTAAGCCCACAAAAATGACCTTTAAAGGCGTTATACCAGGTGTACAAGCCAATTGTACAGGCTCAGTAACACTTGACGTGGTCTTCGGATCCCCGGACAATTTCCGAAGCGAATAGTTAATCTTTGATATAGTCCCGTTTCGCAGTGGCTATCACGCCCTGCTCGGACGAACCGCATTTGCAAAGTTCAATGCGGTGCCGCACTACGCATATCTCAAGCTCAAGATGCCAGGCCCTCGAGGAGTAATCACGGTCAACGGAAACACCGAACGCTCCCTCCGTACGGAGGAGCACACGGCGGCCCTCGCAGCGGAGGTACAAAGTAGCCTTCTCAGGCAATTCTCCAGTCCGGCCATTAAAAAGCCAGACACTGCAAAGCGCGCCCGGAGTAACCCACAGCAAGACCGCCTGGCACACTCTGAGCAAGCGTAGCAATGCGGCCCCAACCCGAGCTCTCGCGACATAGCGAAACCAGTACCTCGCATACATAACTACGCCCTTGAAATACCATGGGCACAGGGGAAGGGGCACAATAACGGCATGCCCAAAATACGGCTTAAAACGTACTAGGGGCTGCCGGATTCTTTTTTTATTTTTTTCTTACTTTCAGGACACCATACTTCGGACGACCTGTTCGGCAATTCGACTGCCGCACAAACGATGCAAGATCCAGGGAGGCAGACAAGCCATGCCGCATTATGGAACTCCCAGGTGGTCTCTATTACGAGCGGTATACCTGTTTTAAATACAATTCCACGGCCTGCCCCTGGTCAGGACATACTAAATAGTCCAATATCTTTTGCTTACCGCACTATTTGTATCGTTCGGCTTTGATAAACAGCCTTTCTATAAACAATGCATAGCTTTCTGTCTATTTTTTGCATTATCATCTTTTCATATATATGTTTATGACATGTTGCACCCGTACACTATGGTACGGCAAAATACGCCAGGGTTTTAGTACCCATAAATATGGCGTGAGAAGTCTGTACACTTTCACAAGTGTGGCACCCCGAACTTATAGCACTATATGCATCGGTTCCGAATCATGATTTGGGTCAATAGTTGGGTTTGCCCGGCTCCTATGTTTTGGTGCCTTACGTTCCGCTATGTCGGCTAAGGTAGCACTAGGAGAACCACTGCGATTGTGCCCCGGTTGAGCTGGGTTAAGCACCTCAGTGGAGAAAGCTAAAACTGACTGTCATGATGTGGCGAGAGACCGGTCGCTGTTCGAGAGGTTTTTCGAGTCCCTAAAGGCTTATGCCGCTTCGAGCGAGGAGCTGGCTTTGTCCGGCCAAGGCGTGGATAGCGCCCCGAACTCGGTCTTCCGAACTAGGGGCTTCGCCGAAATTTAAAATTATAGAGTTCTATGGCTAAGTGAGAGTGTTCAAGCATTATAGTCCGATTGCCTGGTTCGTTGTGCTGAGCGCCTCCCTCGAAGGACCCAACTATGGGAAAAAGAGCGCTCAGGTTTATCCCGAACACCCCAGCACTAGTGGCATGGGGGCAGAAGCCGACGACTGGCCATCTCTCAATTTTTGATAAACGGCCGCACAGAAAGTAATATTTTAAATTCAATAAGCATTGCTTGGCGCATATGAACAAGTTTTCAGCGCACAGGATAAACACGAGCGAGTTCATTCAAAAATTACATCCTTGGTACATTCATCCGCCACAAGGCGGGCACCCGCAAGAACATCCTTATAGTAGTTCTCGGGCTTGCGATGCTCCTTCCCCGGCGGCGGCCCGTCCCTCACAAGCTTCTCACCGTCCAGCTTACCCCAGTGCACCTTTGCACGGGCAAGGGCCCTACGGGCACCTTCGATGCAGAAGGAGCGCTTGATGACCTCGAGCCTTGGACAGGCCTCCACCAGTCGCCGCACCAGCCCGAAATAGCTCCCAGGCAGGGCCTCTCCGGGCCACAGCTGAACTATGAAGCCCTTCATGGCCTGTTCGGCCGCCTTGTGGAGCTCGACCAGCTGTTTCAGCTGGTCGCTCAAGGGCACAGGGTGTCCGGCCTCAGCATACTGAGACCAGAACACCTTCTCCGTCGAGCTGCCCTCTTCGGCTCGGTAGAATGCGGCGGCGTCGGATATGCTGCGGGGAAGATCTGCGAATGCCCCTGGAGAGCTCCGGATTCGGGTAAGTAACAAGTACTTTACTTTTATACTTCTTCTTTTCATAAAGAAAGCCTTACCCGCCGCTATCTTTTTCATCTCCTCCAACTCTTGGAGGGCCTTTTGGGCTTCGGCCTTGGCAGACCTGGCAGTCTCAAGGGCTGCTGCGAGCTCGGATGCTTGCGTCTTGGACTCAAGCTCCAAACTCTCATGTTTTTTCATGAGAGCCTGAAGCTCCTGCTGCACCTCGCCGACCTGGGCCTCAAGTTTCTCTCGCTCGGTGCACTCCGCGGCCGTTTTCTTTTCGGCCTCGGACAGCGCCTGCTTGAGGGTCGCCACCTCAGTCGTGGCCCCTACAATAAGCAGTACAATCCTGTTATTTTTTGCAATCACGTCTTTTTATAGGCACTTTTTCTGTAAGGTATTTCTTACCTTCTTTCTCCTCGAGCTGCCATTTGGCAAGGCCGAGCTCTTGCTCGTTCCGCTCGAGGCCCTGTTTCAGGGCACCCACCTCTGCAGTCAGTGTGACGGTGGCTAGCAGCGAAGCCTGCATACGCATATTGACTCTTTGTTGTTAGACTCCTGCGAAATTTAATAGATCCTCTATTCGGCTTTTCTTTCCGAACGCCAAACAGAGCATCACGGGCTACTGTCTATGCGGTAATATTTTTACATATTTTTTACTTACCTCGAAGCCTATTAGAAGGCTAGCGCAAGCTTCACTCAGTCTGCTCTTGGCGGACTGAACCTTCTGGATCACCATACTCATAATAGTACGGTGCTCCTCGTCGATGGAGGCGCCGTCAAGCACCTCCAGCAGATTGTCCGGCACCTCCGGTTGGACGGAGACTGCCGGCTCAGAAGGCTTACTCCTCGTGGAAGGAGTTCTCCTACCGCGGTCCGGAACTGTTGTAAATTCCGGTGCGGTGTCCGGCTCAAAGCCGGACTTGGAGCCCTAGGGGGTCTTGTCCCCTTTACTCCTGGGGTCCGGGAGATCGCCTTGCGGCTCCTTCAGGACCACCTCCTCCTGCCCCGGAGCTCGTCGCGACGCCACTTCGGCGTCGTCCACGGTGCGGGGGGAGGCAGCAGGCGGAACTGAGTTCACGTCCGATGAATTCAGGGAGCCGCTCGATGACTCGTCGAGTCCGGCCTGGGGCGGGCTGCATAATTACATTCGACATTAGGGAAAGCTGTGCAACAAAGGAACGTCATGAGTTACTCTGATATCCGAACTTACGATTTCTCCGGACGCTTGGCCCTATCTGGCCACTCCTCTTCGTCCTCTTTGGCGTCGGGGGAGTAGTCCAGCGGAGGGGTCTTCCTCTTCCTGGACCCTTCGGCCTCCCCCGTTGGGGCGGCCTTCCTTTTCTTTCCTTCCCCCGCTGGAGGGGGAGAGGTGTTGGAAATATGCCCTAGAGGCAATAATAAATTGTTTATTATTATATTTCCTTGTTCACGGTAATCGTTTATTATCCATGCTAGAATTGTATTGATAGGAAACTCAGATACATGTGTGGATACATAGACAACACCATGTCCCTAGTAAGCCTCTAGTTGACTAGCTCGTTGATCAATAGATGGTTACGGTTTCCTGAGCATGGAAATTGGATGTCGTTGATAACGGGATCACATCATTAGGAGAATGATGTGATGGACAAGACCCAATCCTAAGCCTAGCACAAGATCATGTAGTTCGTATGCTAAAGCTTTTCTAATGTCAAGTATCATTTCCTTAGACCATGAGATTGTGCAACTCCCGGATACCGTAGGAGTGCTTTGGGTGTGCCAAACATCACAACGTAACTGGGTGGCTATAAAGGTACACTACAGGTATCTCTGAAAGTGTCTGTTGGGTTGGCACGAATCGAGACTGGGATTTGTCACTCCGTGTAAACGGAGAGGTATCTCTGGGCCCACTCAGTAGGACATCATCATATGTGCACAATGTGATCAAGGAGTTGATCACGGGATGATGTGTTACGGAACGAGTAAAGAGACTTGCCGGTAACGAGATTGAACAAGGTATCGGGATACCGACGATCGAATCTCGGGCAAGTATCGTACTGCTAGACAAAGGGAATTGTATACGGGATTGATTAAGTCCTTGACATGAGATCATCGTGGAGCATGTGGGAGCCAACATGGGTATCCAGATCCCGCTGTTGGTTATTGACCGGAGAACGTCTCGGTCATGTCTGCATGGTTCCCGAACCCGTAGGGTCTACACACTTAAGGTTCGATGACGCTAGGGTTATAGGGAATAGATATACATGGTTACCGAATGTTGTTCGGAGTCCCGGATGAGATCCCGGACGTCACGAGGAGTTCCGGAATGGTCCGGAGGTAAAGATTTATATATGGGAAGTCCTGTTTTGGTCACCGGAAAAGTTTCAGGTTTTATCGGTAATGTACCGGGACCACCGGGAGGGTTCCGGGGGTCCACCAAGTGGGGCTACAAGCCCCGTAGGGCTGCATGAGCCAAGTGTGGGAGGGGACCAGCCCCAGGTGGGCTGGTGCGCCCCCCACAAGGGCCCAAGGTGCCTAAGGGGAGGAGGGGGGCAAACCCTAAGGGCAGATGGGCCTTATGGCCCATGCCTGGTGCGCCTCCCTCTCCCCTCCACCTGGCCGCCACCCAGATGGGATCTAGGGGCTGCCGCCACCCCTAGGGAGGGAACCCTAGGTGGGGGCGCAGCCCCTCCCCTCCCCCTATATATACTTGAGGTTTGGGCTGCCCAAGACACACGAGTTCCTCTCCTTCTTGGCGCAGCCCTACCCCTCTCTTTCTCCTCATATCTCGCAGTGCTTGGCGAAGCCCTGCTGGATCACCACGCTCATCCACCACCACCATGCAGTTGTGCTGCTGCTGGATGGAGTCTTCCTCAACCTCTCCCTCTCTCCTTGCTGGATCAAGGCATGGGAGACGTCACCGGGATGTACGTGTGTTGAACACGGAGGTGCTGTCCGTTCGGCACTAGGATCTCCGGTGATTTGGATCACGACGAGTACGACTCCTTCAACCCCGTTCTCTTGAACGCTTCCGCTTAGCGATCTACAAGGGTATGTAGATGCACTCTCCTTCCCCTCATTGCTGGTTTCTCCATAGATAGATCTTGGTGACATGTAGGAAAATTTTGAATTTCTACTACGTTCCCCAACAAGAGGTTTCTTCTTCCTCCTCCTCGTTTTCACGGGAGGAGAGCGTCTCGGACTCGTCGGATGACGAGTCCGACACCACCATATTACGGGAACTCTTTTGAGTCCCCGTGGCCTTCTTCTTCTTGGCCTTCTTCTCCGGCACCACATAAGGCGCCGGAACCAGCAGCTTCACTAGTAGAGCTGGGGCTGGATCTTCGGGCAGCGGAGCCGGACAGTTAATTGGTCCGGATATCGCCCGCCAAGCCTGTCAAAGGTAAGGGAGTTCAGATCTCGCATAGAGTCAAACTATGAAAAAAGCTTAACATCCTGTAAAAGGTATAGATGGCTTGCCTCGCTAGCATGACGCTGTGAGCTGTATCCGCGGTCCTCGGAAGCGGATGCGGGAGCCTTGGCGCCCTTGAAAAGCATCTTCCAGGCGTCTTCGTACGTCGTGTCAAAGAGCCTGCTAAGGGTTTGATGCTGCGCCGGGTCGAACTCCCACAGATTAAAATCCCGTTGTTGGCACGGGAGGATCCGGCGGACGAGCATAACCTGGATTACATTAACAAGCCGGACTGGCTTGTTCACCAGGGACTGGATGCATGTTTGCAATCCAGTCACCTCTTTTTCGTCACCCCACGACAGGCCCGTCTCTTTCCAGGACATAAGCCGTGTGGGGGGTCTGGATCGGAACTCGGGGGCTGCGGTCCATTTCGGATCACGCGGCTCGGTGATGTAAAACCACCCGGATTGCCATCCCTTTAGGGTCTTCACAAAAGAGCCCTTGAACCATAGGACGTTGGCCATCTTGCCCGCCATGGCGCCTCCGCACTCCGCCTGGCTGCCGCGCACCACCTTGGGCTTGACGTTGAAGGTCTTGAGCCAGAGGCCGAAATGGGGGCGGACGCGGAGAAAAGCCTCGCACACGACAATAAACGCCGAGATGTTGAGGATGAAGTTCGGGGCCAGATCGTGGAAATCCAGGCCGTAGTAGAACATGAGCCCCTGGAAAAATGGGTGGAGTGGAAAACCCAGTCCGCGGAGGAAGTGGGGAAGAAATACTACCCTCTCATGGGGCCTTGGGGTGGGGAGAAGCTGCCCCTTTTCGGGAAGCCGGTGCGCGATGTCCTTGCACAGGTATCCGGCCTTCCTTAGCTTCTTGACTTGTCCCTCCGTGGTGGAGGAGACCATCCACTTGCCTCCCGCTCTGGACATTGCTGGAGAAGGTTGAGGTGGGAGGTGCGGGCTGGGGCACTGGAGCTCGAGTGCGCAGGAGATGGATAGGCAAAGGAGGAAGAAGGCATAGGTAAAAAGGTGGATCCTTATCACCTTATATGGGCGGATGCAGTTGTGCGTCCCCACCTGCCTAGTAAAACTCGCTGTCCTCCCAAGCGCCGTGATAAGTGGCGCGGTTGGGTTACCCACATCCGTATTGATGAGAATCCCGTAAGAGGGGGTACACGATCTCTGCTTTGACAAGACGTGCCAAGGAAACCGCCTCGCAAAACGTGCTAAGGTGGGAAAGTAAAAATGATTTGAGTAAAGGACTTGGCCGTAGTGTGATGGCGCACTGCGGAATACGTCAGCAGATTTGATTTGTGTTAATATTATTCTCTCTATGGCAATATGTGGAAGCTTATTTTGCAGAGCCGGACACTACTCTTGGTGTTTACGATCTTCTATGAAGGACTTGGAGGAGGAACCCGCCTTGCAATGCCGAAGACAATTTGCGCGCCGGACTCGTCGTCATTGAAGCCTGGTTCAGGGGCTACTGAGGGAGTCCTGGATTAGGGGGTGTTCGGGTAGCCGGACTATACCTTCAGCCGGACTCCTGGACTATGAAGATACAAGATTGAAGACTTTGTCCCGTGTCCGGATGGGACTTTCCTTGGCGTGGAAGGAAAGCTTGGCGATGCGGATATTCAAGATCTCCTACCATTGTAACTGACTCTATGTAACCCTAACCCTATCCGGTGTCTATATAAACCGGAGGGTTTTAGTCCGTAGGACAACATCATCAACTCCATATACGACAATCATACCATAGGCTAGCTTCTAGGGTTTAGCCTCCTTGATCTCGTGGTAGATCTACTCTTGTACTACCCATATCATCAATATTAATCAAGCAGGACATAGGGTTTTACCTCCATCGAGAGGGCCCGAACCTGGGTAAAACATCGTGTTCCCTGCCTCTTGTTACCATCCGGCCTAGACGCACAGTTCGGGACCCCCTACCCGAGATCCGCCGGTTTTGACACCAACAAAGATCTTTATCGGTTAGACCGCATAATAACATACGTTGTTCCCTTTGTCATCGGTATGTTACTTGCCCGAGATTCGATCGTCGGTATCTCAATATCTAGTTCAATCTCATTACCGGCAAGTCTCTTTACTCGTTCCGTAATACATCATCTTGCAACTAACTTATTAGTTGCATTGCTTGCAAGGCTTAAGTGATGTGTATTACCGAGAGGGCCCAGAGATACCTCTCCGACAATCGGAGCGACAAATCCTAATCTCAAAATACGCCAACCCAACATGTACCTTTGGAGACACCTGTAGAGCACCTTTATAATCACCCAGTTACGTTGTGATGTTTGGTAGCACATAAAGTGTTCCTCTGCTAAACGGGAGTTGCATAATCTCATAGTCATAGGAACATGTATAAGTCATGAAGAAAGCAACAGCAACATACTAAACGATCGGGTGCTAAGCTAATGGAATGGGTCATGTCAATCAAATCATTCTCCTAATGATGTGATCCCGTTAATCAAATGACAACTCATGTCTATGGTTAGGAAACATAACCATCTTGGATTAATGAGCTAGTCAAGTAGAGGCATACTAGTGACACATTGTTTGTCTATGTATTCACACAAGTATTACGTTTCCGGTTAATACAATTCTAGCATGAGTAATAAACATTTATCATGATATAAGGAAATAAGTAATAACTTTATTATTGCCTCTAGGGCATATTTCCTTCAGTCTCCCACTTGCACTAGAGTCAATAATCTAGATTACATAGTAATGATTCTAACACCCATGGAGCCTTGGTGCTGATCATGTTTTGCTCGTGGAAGAGGCTTAGTCAATGGGTCTGCTACATTCAGATCCGTATGTAGCTTGCAAATCTCTATGTCTCCCACCTGGAATAGATCCCGGATGGAATTGAAATGTCTCTTGATGTACTTGGTTCTCCTGTGAAATCTGGATTCCTTTGCCAAGGCAATTGCACCAGTATTGTCAGAAAAGATTTTCATTGGACCCGATGCACTAGGTATGACACCTAGATCGGATATGAACTCCTTCATCCAGACTCCTTCGTTTGCTGCTTCCGAAGCAGCTATGTACTCCGCTTCACATGTAGATCCCGCCACGACGCTTTGTTAAGAACTGCACCAACTGACAGCTCCACCGTTTAATGTAAATACATATCCGGTTTGCGATTTAGAATTGCCCGGATCAGTGTCAAATCTTGCATCTACGTAACCATTTACGATGAGCTCTTTGTCACCTCCATATACGAGAAACATATCCTTAGTCCTTTTCAGGTATTTCAGGATTTCTTGACCGATGTCCAGTGATCCACTACTGGATTACTTGGTACGTCCCAGCTAGACTTATAGCAAGGCACACATCAGGTCTGGTACACAACATTGCATACATGATAGAGCCTATGGCTGAAGCATAGGGAACATCTTTCATTTTCTCTCTATCTTCTGCAGTGGTCGGGCATTGAGTCTTACTCAACTTCACACCTTGTAACACAGGCAAGAATCCTTTCTTTTCTTGATCCATTTTGAACTTCTTCAAAACTTTGCCAAGGTATGTGCTTTGTGAAAGTCCAATTAAGAGTCTTGATCGACCTCTATAGATCTTAATGCCCAATATGTAAGCAGCTTCACCGAGGTCTTTCATTGAAAAACTCTTATTCAGGTATCCCTTTATGCTATCCAGAAATTCTATATCAGTTCTGATTAGCAATATGTCATCCACATATAATATCAGAAATGCTACAGAGCTCCCACTCACTTTCTTGTAAATACAGGCTTCTCCGAAAGTCTGTACAAAACCAAATGCTTTGATCACACTATCAAAGCATTTATTCCAACTCCGAGATGCTTGCACCAGTCCATAAATGGATCGCTGGAGCTTGCACACTTTGTTAGCTCCGTTTGGATCGACAAAACCTTCCGGCTGCATCATATACAACTCTTCTTCTAGAAATCCATTCAGGAATGCAGTTTTGACATCCATCTACCAAATTCATAATCATAAAATGCGGCAATTGCTAATATGATTCGGACAGACTTAAGCATCGCTACGGGTGAGAAGGTCTCATCGTAGTCAATTCCTTGAACTTGTCAAAAACCTTTTGGCGACAAGTCGAGCTTTGTAGACAGTAACATTACCATCAGCGTCAGTCTTCTTCTTAAAGATCCATTTATTCTCAATTGCTTGCCGATCATCGGGCAAGTCAACCAAAGTCCATACTTTGTTCTCATACATGGATCCCATCTCAGATTTCATGGCTTCAAGCCACTTTGCGGAATCTGGGCTCACCATCGCTTCTTCATAGTTCGTAGGTTCATCATGATCTAGTAGCATGACTTCCAGAATAGGATTACCGTACCACTCTGGTGCGGATCTTACTCTGGTTGATCTACGAGGTTCAGTAGTATCTTGATCTGAAGTTTCATGATCATTATCATTAGCTTCCTCACTAATTGGTGTAGGTGTCACGAAAACAGTTTTCTGTGATGTACTACTTTCCAATAAGGGAGCAGGTACAGTTACCTCATCAAGTTCTACTTTCCTCCCACTCACTTCTTTCGAGAGAAACTCCTTCTATAGAAAGGATCCATTCTTAGCAACAATGTCTTGCCTTCGGATCTGTGATAGAAGGTGTACCCAACAGTCTCCTTTGGGTATCCTATGAAGACACATTTCTCCGATTTGGGTTCGAGCTTATCAGGTTGAAGCTTTTTCACATAAGCATCGCAGCCCCAAACTTTCAAGAAACGACAACTTTGGTTTCTTGCCAAACCACAGTTCATAAGGCGTCGTCTCAACGGATTTTGATGGTGCCCTATTTAACGTGAATGCGGCCGTCTCTAAAGCATAACCCCAAAACGATAGCGGTAAATCAGTAAGAGACATCATAGATCGCACCATATCTAGTAAAGTACGATTACGACGTTCGGACACACCATTACGCTGTGGTGTTCCGGGTGGCGTGAGTTGCGAAACTATTCCACAATTTTTCAAATGTACACCAAACTCGTAACTCAAATATTCTCCTCCACGATCAGATCGTAGAAACTTTATTTTCTTGTTACGATGATTTTCAACTTCACTCTGAAATTCTTTGAACTTTTCAAATGTTTCAGACTTATGTTTCATTAAGTAGATATACCCATATCTGCTTAAGTCATCTGTGAAGGTGAGAAAATAACGATATCCGCCACGAGCCTCAATATTCATCGGACCACATACATCGGTATGTATGATTTCCAACAAATCTGTTGCTCTCTCCATAGTACCGGAGAACGGTGTTTTAGTCATCTTGCCCATGAGGCACGGTTCGCAAGTACCAAGTGATTCATAATCAAGTGGTTCCAAAAGTCCATCAGTATGGAGTTTCTTCATGCGCTTTACACCGATATGACCTAAACGACAGTGCCACAAATAAGTTGCACTTTCATTATCAACTCTGCATCTTTTGGCTTCAACATTATGAATATGTGTATTACTACTATCGAGATTCAATAAGAATAGACCACTCTTCAAGGGTGCATGACCATAAAAGATATTACTCATATAAATAGAACAACCATTATTCTCTGATTTAAATGAATAACCGTCTCGCATTAAACAAGATCCAGATATAATGTTCATGCTCAACGCTGGCACCAAATAAAAATTATTTAGGTCTAATATTAATCCCGAAGGTAGATGTAGAGGTAGCGTGCCGACCGCGATCACATCGACTTTGGAACCGTTTCCCACGCGCATCGTCACCTCGTCCTTTGCCAGTGCCCGCTTATTCCGTAGTCCCTGTTTCGAGTTGCAAATATTAGCAACAGAACCAGTATCAAATACCCAGGTGCTACTGCGAGCTCTAGTAAGGTACACATCAATAACATGTATATCACATATACCTTTGTTCACCTTGCCATCCTTCTTATCCGCCAAATACTTGGGGCAGTTCCGCTTCCAGTGACCAGTCTGCTTGCAGTAGAAGCACTCAGTTTCAGGCTTAGGTCCAGACTTGGGTTTCTTCTCCTGAGCAGCAACTTGCTTGCCGTTCTTCTTGAAGTTCCCCTTCTTCTTCCCTTTGCCCTTTTTCTTGAAACTAGTGGTCTTGTTAACCATCAACACTTGATGCTCCTTCTTGATTTCTACCTCCGCAGCTTTCAGCATTGCGAAGAGCTCGGGAATAGTCTTGTTCATCCCTTGCATATTATAGTTCATCATGAAGCTCTTGTAGCTTGGTGGCAGTGATTGGAGAATTCTGTCAATGACGCAATCATCCGGAAGATTAACTCCCAATTGAATCAAGTGATTATTATACCCAGACATTTTGAGTATATGCTCACTGACAGAACTGTTCTCCTCCATCTTGCAGCTATAGAACTTATTGGAGACTTCATATCTCTCAATCCGGGCATTTGCTTGAAATATTAACTTCAACTCCTGGAACATCTCATATGCTCCATGACGTTCAAAACGTCGTTGAAGTCCCGATTCTAAGCCGTAAAGCATGGCACACTGAACTATCGAGTAGTCATCAGCTTTGCTCTGCCAGACGTTCATAACATCTGGTGTTGCTCCAGCAGCAGGCCTGGCACCCAGCGGTGCTTCCAGGACGTAATTCTTCTGTGCAGCAATGAGGATAATCCTCAAGTTACGGACCCAGTCCGTGTAATTGCTACCATCATCTTTCAACTTTGCTTTCTCAAGGAACGCATTAAAATTCAACGGAACAACAGCACGAGCCATCTATCTACAATCAACATAAACAAGCAAGATACTATCAGGTACTAAGTTCATGATAAATTTAAGTTCAATTAATCATATTACTTAAGAACTCCCACTTAGATAGACATCCCTCTAATCTTCTAAGTGATTACGTGATCCAAATCAACTAAACCATAACCGATCATCACGTGAGATGGAGTAGTTTTCAATGGTGAACATCGTATGTTGATCATATCTACTATATGATTCACGCTCGACCTTTCGGTCTCCGTGTTCCGAGGCCATATCTGCATATGCTAGGCTCGTCAAGTTTAACCTGAGTATTCTGCGTGTGCAAAACTGGCTTGCACCCGTTGTAGATGGACGTAGAGCTTATCACACCCGATCATCACGTGGTGTCTGGGCACGACGAACTTTGGCAACGGTGCATACTCAGGGAGAACACTTCTTGATAATTTAGTGAGAGATCATCTTATAATGCTACCATCAATCAAAGCAAGATAAGATGCATAAAAAGATAAACATCACATGCAATCAATATAAGTGATATGATATGGCCATCATCATCTTGTGCTTGTGATCTCCATCTCCGAAGCACCGTCATGATCACCATCGTCACCGGCGCGACACCTTGATCTCCATCGTAGCATCGTTGTCGTCTCGCCAATCTTATGCTTCCACGACTATCACTACCGTTTAGTAATAAAGTAAAGCATTACATCGCGATTGCATTGCATACAATAAAGCGACAACCATATGGCTCCTGCCAGTTGCCGATAACTCGGTTACAAAACATGATCATCTCATACAATAAAATTCAGCATCATGTCTTGACCATATCACATCACAACATGCCCTGCAAAAACAAGTTAGACGTCCTCTACTTTGTTGTTGCAAGTTTTACGTGGCTGCTACGGGCTTAAGCAAGAACCAATCTCACCTACGCATCAAAACCACAACGATAGTTTTCAAATAGACTCCGTTTTAACCTTCGCAAGGACCGGGCGTAGCCACACTTGGTTCAACTAAAGTTGGAGAGACAGTCGCCCGCAAGCCATCTCTGTGCAAAGCACGTCGAGGGAACCGGTCTCGCGTAAGCGTACGCGTAAGGTTGGTCCGGGTCGTCTCGTCCAACAATACCGCCGAACCAAAGTATGACATGCTGGTAGGCAGTATGACTTGTATCGTCCACAACTCACTTGTGTTCTACTCGTGCATATAACATCAACATAAATAACCTAGGCTCGGATGCCACTGTTGGGTTTCGTAGTAATTTCAAAAAATTTCCTACGCACACGCAAGATCATGTGATGCATAGCAACGAGGGGAGAGTGTTGTCTACGTACCCAACGCAGACCGACTGCGGAAGCGATGACACGACGTAGAGGAAGTAGTCGTACGTCTTCACGATCCAACCGATCAAGCACCGAAACTACGGCACCTCCGAGTTCGAGCACACGTTCAGCTCGATGACGATCCCCGGACTCCGATCCAGCAAAGTGTCGGGGAAGAGTTCCGTCAGCACGACGGCGTGGTGACGATCTTGATGAACTACAGCAGCAGGGCTTCGCCTAAACTCCGCTACAGTATTATCGAGGATATGGTGGCAGGGGGCACCGCACACGGCTAAGGAATAGATCACGTGGATCAACTTGTGTCTTTGGGGTGCCTCTACCTCAGTATATAAAGGAGCCAAGGGGGAGGGGGCGCCGGCCAAGGAGGAGGGCGCAGGAGGAGTCCTACTCCTTCCGGGAGTAGGACTCCCCCCCTCCCCCAATCCTATTCCAACTAGGATTCCCAAGGGGGAAAGAGGGAGAGGGGTGGCCGGCCACCTCTCCTAGTCCTAATAGGACTAGGGGAAGGGGGGAGGCGCGCAGCCCTTGTGGGCAGCCCTTTCACCTTTCCACTAAGGCCCATGAAGGCCCATATGGCTCCCGGGGGGTTCCGGTAACCTCCCGGTAACCCGGTAAAATCCCGATTTCACCCGGAACACTTCCGATGTCCAAACATAGGCTTCCAATATATCAATCTTTACGTCTCGACCATTTCGAGACTCCTCGTCATGTCCGTGATCACATCCGGGACTCCGAACAACCTTCGGTACATCAAAATGCATAAACTCATAATAACTGTCATCGTAACCTTAAGCGTGCGGACCCTACGGGTTCGAGAACAATGTAGACATGACCGAGACACGTCTCCGGTCAATAACCAATAGCGGGACCTGGATGCCCATATTGGCTCCTACATATTCTACGAAGATCTTTATCGGTCAGACCGCATAACAACATACGTTGTTCCCTTTGTCATCGGTATGTTACTTGCCCGAGATTCGATCGTCGGTATCCATACCTAGTTCAATCTCGTTACCGGCAAGTCTCTTTACTCGTTCCGTAATACATCATCTCACAACTAACATATTAGTTGTAATGCTTGCAAGGCTTATGTGATGTGTATTACCGAGAGGGCCCAGAGATACCTCTCCGACAATCGGAGTGACAAATCCTAATCTTGAAATACGCCAACCCAACATCTACCTTTGGAGACACCTGTAATGCTCCTTTATAATCACCCAGTTACGTTGTGACGTTTGGTAGCACCCAAAGTGTTCCTCCGGCAAACGGGAGTTGCATAATCTCATAGTCATAGGAACATGTATAAGTCATGAAGAAAGCAATAGCAACATACTAAACGATCGGGTGCTAAGCTAATGGAATGGGTCATGTCAATCAGATCATTCAACTAATGATGTGACCTCGTTAATCAAATAACAACTCATTGTTCTGCCCCTAGGGCATATTTCCTTCACCATCTCTAATTTTCAAAAATAAACTTCTCTTTTGTGTGTTTGTTTCGCTCGCGGAGCGGTGAGGGGTGGCTAATATTTTCCATTCTAGATGTGTTATTCTCAAGCTGAGTGTTTATTCACTTGTCATTGCATGAGAGTAAGGCAAAGGTATTAGGGATGCCCAGTCCCGAAATGCAAAAAAATGAATTTACTTTATGTTGTCAAATAATAAATTCCTTAGAAAGTGTTGGTATGGAGGGCACCCGTGGATACGGTTAGCCATGGAAAGTGAAAGTATGGTGGAAAAAGGAATAAACTTTATTTTCTATTTGGGAACAACCTATGATATATCTAAGCATGGAAAGTATTGGGAACTCTAAGTCGTTTTGGTTGGTGGGATGGATACACCTCCCAAAATGTTTTTATCTCTAAGTTTTTCGCTTTGAGCTCTGACACCTATACAAATCCCTACTTCCCTCTACGAAGGGCCTATCTTTTACTTTATGTAATTTTTATTTTGAATTTGAGTCTCCATCTTCTCTTACAAAAGCACCAACTAGGAGGCAATATGATCATACTTGAGTATTGGACATAGCTAATATGCGAGTGTGTTTCATGAATGGATCAATGGTTGAGCTTGATGAGCTAGGGATAGCTTATTTTAGCATTGATATTTTGAAAGACATGGTTGCTTGTTGATATGCTTGAGTATTTAAATTATCATGTCAAAACTAGACTATTGCTTTGAACAATATAAAAGTCCAAATGTCCATGCTATAAAGAAAGAAATATGATATGACATGTTAGGCAGCATTTCACATGAACAGTTCTGTTTTTATCACTTCCCTACTCGAGGACGAGTAGGAGTTAAGCTTGGGGATGCTGATAGGTCTCCAACGTATCTATAATTTTTGATTGCTCCATGCTGCTATATTATCAATCTTAGATGTTTTATAATCATCTTATAGTCATTTTATATCATTTTTTGGTACTAACCTATTGACATAGTGCCAAGTGCCAGTTGCTGTTTTTCCATGTTTTTTACATCGCAGAAAATCAATATCAAACGGAGTCCAAATGCCACGAAACTTTACAGAGAATTTTTATGGGCTGGAAGGAACACAATGGGCCCTGGCTGCACCTGGGGGGTGCCCCGAGGGAGGCACAACCCACCAGGGCACGTCAGGAGGCCCACCTCGGGTGCCCCCAGACCGCCTCTTTGCTCTATAAATACCCCAATATTCCCAAAACCCTAGGGGAGTCGACCAAATATTGATCTAGCCGCCGAAGAGTCCAGAACCACCAGATCCAATCTAGACACCATCTCAGATGGGGTTCACCACCTCCATTGGTGCCTCTCTGATGATGCGTGAGTAGTTCTTTGTAGACCTTCGGGTCCGTAGTTAGTAGCTAGATGGCTTCATCTCTCTCTCTCTCTCTTGATTCTCAATACAATGGTCTCTTGGAGATCCGTATGATGTAACTCTTTTTGCGGTGTGTTTGTTGGGATCGATGAACTTTGAGTTTATGATCAGATCTATCTTTTTATATCCATGAAAGTATTTGAGTTTCTTTGATGCATGATCTCCTATAGCCTCGTATTTGTTTTCTGATATTTTGGTTTTGTTTGGCCAACTTAATCTACTTATCTTGCAATGGGAAGAGGTGCTTTGTAGTGGGTTCGATCTTACGGTGCTTGTTCCTAGTGACAGAAAGGGAACCGACACGTATGTATCATTGCTACTAAGGATAAAACGATGAGGTCTATCTCTACATAGATAGATCTTGTCTACATCATGTCATCATTCTTATTGCATTACTCCGTTTCTCCATGAACTTAAACATGAGATGCATGCTGGATAGCGGTCGATGTGTGGAGTAATAGTAGTACATGCAGGCAGGAGTCGGTCTACTAATCTTGGACGTGATGCCTATATAATGATCATTGTCTGGATATTGTCATGAGTATTTGAAGTTCTATCAATTGCCCAACAGTAATTTGTTCACCCACTGCTTTGCTATTTTCCCGAGAGAAGCCACTAGTGAAACCTACGGCACCCGGGTCTCTTTCTCATATTATTTGCCTTTGCAATCTACTTTTATTTGCATTTATTTTCAGATCTATTAATCCAAAAACCCAAAAATACTTTGCTGCACTTTGTTTTATTTGCGATCTATTTATCCAATCTATCACAACCTTTTTCCCGCCACGCACCAATTTCTGGCACCCTTACCCGAAAGGGATTGACAACCCCTTTAACACGTCGGGTTGCGAGGATTTGTTATCTGTCTGCAGGGGCTGTTTACGTTGTGTTGCTTGGTTCTCCTACTGGTTCGATAACCTTGGTTTCATATCTAGGGGAAATACCTACCGCCGCTGTGCTGCATCATCCCTTCCTCTTTGGGGAAATACTGACGTAGCTTCAAGCGACATCAGTGGTGTGCCAGGAGCCAGGGCCATTGGTCCTGGTTCGTGTTTGGAACCGGGACCAAAGGGGTCAGACGAACTGGGACCAATGGCCCCCGAGGCCCGGCCGGCACCCTGGCCTCACGAACCGGGACTGATGCACCCATTGGTCCCGGTTCGTGACAGAACCGGGATTAATGCTCTTATCTGGCATGGACCAATGCCCTATTTTCTCCTAGTGTGTATCGATCCGCAGGCCGGTCCGGACGCGATTTCTACCACGAATTGGAGATTAAAGTGTGGGAGGTTTGCGGGAGTATGGACACCCGAAACGTAGGACTCCGACACCCCTGGCCCATCCAATCCCCCTCCCGGTCCCATTTCCTTTCACTCCGCCCCTTCTCCCCTTGCTTTGCATCTGCACCCTCCAGCTCCGCCGCCGCCGCCGTTCGTCTCTGGCTGCAACAGAGGCATTGTCGGGCGTCCGCAACCAGCACCGACGCACACGCTCAGCATTCTGATGGAGCTTTCAGCCCGGGAGCCGCTTGTACCCAGGTACACTTCGCCCCCTGTCGACCTCCACGGCGGACACCATGCCCGGCAGGTGTTCGGTCAAATGTCATTCAGCTTATTTTCAAATGCTATGTCATTTTTAGAGTATAAAGGATGGTGAGCTACTCGACAATGGAGGATGAGTTGTTGTGCGATGCGTGGCTGGCCATGCCCGCAAATTTCATAGGCAGGTCCAGTGGGCCGCCCTTCCGGGAGCAAGTGCATGAAAAGTTTCACGCATACAAGCACATTGCGTCCTACGGCATGTATATCATGCTACCACACAACGTAAGGTCGTTGTCGTATCGATGACACGCTATCCATGTCAGAATCATCAAGTGTTGTAACTTGGTTAGTCAACTCGAGGCAAGTTAGCCATTGCATGCGGGCATGGAGGATATGGTAAGTTTTACTTTCTCTTGCTAAACTTGTTGATTAATTCATTTATTCAATGTTGGTCTACACATTATATGTAGCCCGCACGCACCGCCGTGTTGTACCACATATCAGAGGGACGGGCATTTATGTGCACACACTGCTGGATGAAGCTGAAGAGGAAGTATGTGTGGGAGGACATGAGCCGTTCTTGAAAAACTTGTTGGACATCCGGGATCTAGTCGAATTTGAGACCTTGTTGTACTAGACTTAATTTGCATGCTATGTGTGAATGATTTGTGCTATTTTCTATCCGAACTTTGATGAATATCGGCTGGTTTACATGAATTTCATCCGGTTAGTTAAAATGCGGTTTGAAATATATGCTGCTAGTGTTGGATGGCTGCCTCTCGCATCCGTGTCTACAGACTACCCCCTGTCCGTAGACAGATGCGGAGGTTTTTTTACGAATTGCCATTGGAGATGCCCTAAATAATCTTATATTAAAGTTGAAACATACATGCTTCGGCACGAGACTCGATTTCTGAACACGATTCGTGATCTTGTTGGACCAAGGTGGGCACTGCATGATTAGGAGGGAATCTATCAGCACATATGCATGCAGGCAAAAGCAAGCAGCAAGAGGTGGACAGAGAGCAAACACGTATATGACCTGCAACATACTATATACCATTGTCCCTTTGTGCGTGTAGCCAGCATCCCTGCATGATCATCATCGATCCATATGTCACGTCGTTTGGCAGGACAGACCCACCCGTCGATAGGTTAGCGTTCGCGCCGTGCGGACCATGCAATGATCATATGGCACATGTGCCAGAAAGAGAACATTTGCAACAACGTTTATGCATAGGAGGAAAGGCACAAATCCGACCGATCTTTGGACCAACCAGTACCTTGCTTGGTGAGAACTTTTCAGCAGCAGGTTGCATATGTGGGCAGGCTGCCATGCATGATAAAAGCATGCTAGCACAATGCCCTACTTTGTTTGCATGTGCAGCTAGAACCCTAGCAGCACTGTGTGCAAGTCATGCATGAAAAAACCTACTGTCCGCGAGGCTCTGGTATATAGTGCGTGCGTGCAAACAGTAGTACATACAATGTGACAATGGAATGTCCAAGAAACAGAATGCTTCCAAGCATGCATCATGTGGACGTGGTAAGAGTAATACTAGTACTACTATACATACCGCTACAGGTTGGCATGCATGCATATGGTTTTAATATATTTGCAAAGCTTGATTGGCATCGAACTAAACCATATGCATAGTATAGCATATAAACACACGAGCGGCGATCCCATGTTCCTCACCTCTGCGGTTCATCTCCCCTCGCTGCCGCCTCCGAGGAAAATATGTTCTATACATGATTACACACACCAATGAAAATGAATTCCTTCCTCAATCATTTGCCCTTGTCCACTCCTAAATTACGGGTGATTTGTTTGTATGACATGTATGACTACGACTCTACGAGATACTTAGGCAGGTTCATGCATATCAGGGATTCAGGGAGCATAAGTGCTACAGAGAGCATGGATACAAAACGACACACCGACTTGTGGATTAAACTGTGTGCTCTCATGAGTCACATACCCTGTGAGTCATCACATGCTAATTAGTATATAATCCACCATTAGTTGTGTTGTAAGGATCCTATAGCCAGCTGACGCATGTACAAATTAAGGTTGATTGAAAAGGATATGTAGGAACCAGGAAGCATCCTCTGTATATAAATGTATACGTCCCTCCAGATCTGCACGTCACATGCAATTGTATTTTACTCGGAAATGTTGAATAAGAAAACACCTTGTCCTTTGCGCTCACATGAAGTGCCCACCTACCTGCCCAACAAAACAGAAACCCTAAGGCCAACCACCATCCCTTTCAAAAAAAAAAAAAACTAAGGGCACCCACCAGCTCCCCAAACATTGATCGCGCCGAATTTCATGGTCCCACATGTTCCCCTCTCCCACCCCCTGTTCTACACATACTAAAAAGTAGGCATATGCACATCGAAAAAAAGAGAGTAGGCATGCATATGTGAATTTGATCAACTCTAAAAAAAAAGCAAGAATGTTATGTTTTCTGTAATTCCCCGAAGATAAGTACAATAATTTGTATGAGAAACTAAGTGTGTCTGAATAAACCTAGTAGTAATAATCACTAAAGATATGAGTTATGGCGAGAAGAATACCATATGCAAACCAACATTTAAAGAAAACTTCGTGGAGACCAAGTTTCAAAGTTAAAATAAATCAAAATAAATATATGGGATGTCAAGAGGATGATGTTCTATTGTCATGTGAAATTTCAAGTAAAAACACATTACGGGATGCGAGCTATGAAAAGACAAATTTAGCAATGAATAGTGATGTTACTATTCGACACTATTCAATGTTGATTTTGTATTTTTTTCATACCTCACATCATGTAATGTGTTTGAAGTTGAAATTTTGCATGGCAATAGAACATCACCCTCTTAACATCCCTTATTTTCTTGATTTTTTTTAAACTTCAAAAAATCGTTTTCGCGTGGTTTTTACCGGTTTTCACCGAATGCTGGTTTCCATATAATATTCTCCCATTTTTCCCATCCATTGTAGAGCATGCAAAGAACAGAAGCCTAACGTTACAAAAATAAGCAAAGAACATAGACATTGAAAAGTTCTTGTGGATCCAGTAATAGGGAAGAAATCAACATAATGACATAGGGAGAGTAAGGATAACTATGGACTGATAACCTTCTTCAGAAAGTTTATATGCAGAATGATGTATATATACAATGATAAATGAAGTTTTAGTTAATAATAAAAGCCCAAAGAAACAAAGTACATCGTTTGAAATCAATTAAGAAAATAAAACGCATGGATCAATGAAAGAGAGAGTGTCCTCTAGCCAAGCATAGCTCAGTGGTCAAGTTCCTTGTGCTGGATTTATTTTTGAATTTAACGCCTTTATCCTTTCAATCGTAAGAGAGATACCGTCAATCTCAAAACTTACCGTTTTATTCTCCTGGTGCTGCGTATAGGAGTAGGATGCGCGGCTGTGCGTTCAAGTGAGTGTATCTGTATATACGTGTTTGTGAGCTCTGCGTTCGAACTGTGTTTCAAAAAGAGAAAAGTATATTTTTCGTCCCTCAATTCTTGACGGAGTCTAGATTTGGTCCCTCAACTTCAAAACCGGACAACTTGCACCCTTAACTTCTAAAACCGGACAAGATTCATCCCTGGTAACGGTTTTGACCGGTTTTGGTGCTGTCCCACCCTGGTTTTGACCGTTCCGACTCAAATTTGGATACCTTTTCCAAGTCCACGTGATGTTTTCAAATTCGGTTATTTTTTCAAATACGTGAACCTTTTTAAAAATTTTGTACTTTTTTTAAATCTGCGTACTTTTTACAAGTTCATGTACTTTTTCAAATATGCGTATTTTTTAAAAGTTCATTTAGTTTTTTAAGTTCATTTAATTTTTTAAAATTGATGTACACTTTCAAATTTGAGTACATTTTATTGAAAGAGTTCATGAATTTGAAAATTTTATGCGAACTTGAAAAAAGTACGCGGATATGGACTTCTTTTACGCAAAAATATGTGGATTTCAGAAATTGTTTCATCTTGAAACAAGTATGTGAATTTCAAACAAAGTTCATGGATTATAAATGGAACACGGATTTGAAAAAAAATGCGGACTTTGAAAAGCATGTGGATTTGAAATAAGTATGCGAATTTCAAAAAAAGTTCATGCCTTTGAAAAATACTTGGATTTGATAAAATTACACAAACTTGGGAAAAATACGGGGATTTGGAAAAGGTACGTAAATGTTAAAAAATCACGGATTTTAAAAAAGTATGTGAATTTTAGAATAGTTTGCTGATTTGAAAAAAGTATGTTTATTTTTGAGAAAAATATGTGACCTTGAAAAAACTATGCGGAGTTGAAAAGTGTATGTGGATTTCAAAAAGTTCACGGATATAAAAAAATTACAGGAATATGAGTGAGCACGGGTCAAAACCGGGGTGAGTCAACACCAAAAACGGTCAAAACCGAGTCCGGGGACGAACCTTATCCGGTTTCGGTAGTTAGAGGTGCAAGTTGTTCGGTTTTGAAGTTGAGGGACCAAATCTAGACTTCACCAAGAGTTGAGGGACAAAAGATATACTTTTCTCTTTCAAAAAAAAAGTAGCCTCTAACTTCCAAAAAAATGTAGCCTCTAACTATAAGTATACGGGACGCTCCATTTATGCCCCTTCCCCCCCTTGGATTCCCTACCACCAATCCTCGTTTTTTTCCTTTCAAGAGCATCTCACACCAAGCTAACAAGCTAGGTTCTTCATGGACCAGCACCACCACGGCCAAGCTCCCGCACACGGCGGCGGCCGCAGCAGCGAGGGGGGCGAGCCGACCACGACACGGTCCCGGTGGGCGCCCAAGCCGGAGCAGATCCTGATCCTGGAGTCCATCTTCAACAGCGGGATGGTGAACCCGGCCAAGGATGAGACGGCGCGCATCCGCCTCCTCCTCGAGCGCTTCGGCGCTGTCCGTGACGCCAACGTGTTCTACTGGTTTCAGAACCGCCGCTCCCGCTCTCGCCGCCGTGCCCGCCAGCTCCAGCAGTCCTGCGGCGGCACCGGGGACGCGGACCAGCTCCCCTCCAACGCAGCTGCCGGCCATGGCTACCACGCCATCGGCACCTCTCCCTACAACACCATGCAGTACGGACAGCTGGGCGGCGGTGTTTCGGCGGCCGCGGCCGCGGTCAACACGGCGCCCCGTTTCTTGGTAGACGACGCCGACGGCGGAGACGATCTTTTCGCCATCCCCCGGCAAATGGGCCTCATGGCACGCGGTGGCGAAAACCAGTATGGTTACACGGCTACCGACGCATCGCAACTAAGCTACCAAGCAACTGGTTAGTAGTAGTTCTAGTGGTTCTACATTGTTAGTATAGCCTGAAGCCATCAAGCAAAACCATGCATGCCTCTGCATCTTGCTTCTTGCATGAAGAAAGCTTGCAATACATAACTGATGATCATATGCATGCGTGCTAAATTGCTTATGAAAATGATGGGTGGGTGGGTATGAATTCCAGTTCCAGGGACGACGATGCCGGTGTTCATCAATGGCACGGTATACGAGGTGCCAAGCACCGGCGCATTGGACGTGGCAGGTACGTTCGGGCCTGACGTGATTCTGGTGCACTCCTCCGGCGAGATCCTCCCAGTGAACGAGCGCGGCGTCCTCATGAAGAGCCTGCAAATGGGCGAATGTTATTACCTGGTAATTAGTTACTTCTTGTGCTAACCAAAGTTAATTGGTTCTAATCTTCTACTATTTCATTGAAGAATCAACATAACTATTTACTCGATCGTTCGATCGTTCCTTGATGTGCTTGCAGGTATTCAGATCGATCTAATTAATTAATCAGCTCCATGTCTAGCCGATTAGAAGAATCAAGTCTGCATATGTACGCGAAATGCAAGGAAGCATGCATCTTGTAATCAAGCTTCAATGAGAGCGATCTTATTGTCAAGATCGTATCAGTGTGTGTACTAATGTTGTTCTTGCTCTCCATATCGATGTATGTTACTATCTCCGGATGATTCGTCCCCTTGAGAGTTCTTTCCAGTGTTGGAGATGTTGTAGCAGCTTATTTTTCGAGCATCTTGGCGAGGCAAGGGCAGGAGCTCTGCCATTTCATATAATAAGAAGATAGTTGCTCGATTTTAATTGAAGAAAACCGGGCAAAAACCAAAGTACACAAACACTAAACACATAAAAAGGAAGCTAGAGATTGTGGGTAGGGTTTAGACTAAAACACACGCTAGGCGCTAGCATCCGTTTAGTTTTGGCGGTAAGGTTTTGACTAACACACAATAGCATCTGTTTGAGAGGTAGCAGCTTGAGAAATGAGTTACCAAATCATACTGTTAGCATTCATTTGGTTCCCCCACTTTTTTTGTGGGAAATTTTTTTAATCTATTCATTTTCAATCATGGTAGTACAACGAACACTAGAAATAATAAAAATTACATTCAGATCCGTAGACCATCTAGCGGCGACTACAAGCACTGAAGCGAGCCGAAGGCGCGCCGCTGCCATTGCCCCTCCCTCGCCGGAGCTGAGCAAACGTTGTTGTAGTAGACAGTCGGGAAGTCATCGTACTAAGGCCCCGTGAAACCAACGCACCAGAACAGCAACCGCCGCAGATGAAGAGTGTATATCAAGAGAATCCAACCTCCACACACCCACCGATGATGCTAGAAGAGTGATATAGCCCACATATTATCTGTGAGTGAGTCCCTTCACGCCATATTTGGTCATCGCTAGCAAATACTCACACACTATGTGCACACTATAATGTTTGTTGAGTCGGTAACACAATACGGAGTCGGAGCTCGGGTGCTGATTGTATACTACCCAGCAGCACTTCAATGGGATGGGAACTTGATGCTCTCGGATTCTGATGCACCCTATATGCGTCAAAAAATTTAGTAATTCAAAAAATGTTCAAAAATTTATAAATATTTTTTGAAATCAAATATGATTAGGTATTCTACTGGTATAAAAAGTTTGGACAAGAAATGATTTATTTGGACTTCAGGGAAAAAAGAAGAAGTTTATGACGACAATATAGCGTGTATAGTACTTGTATATAGCATTTCTTGCCGAATCTTCGACCTAGGATACAATAAAAGTCTTTCTCTGACGAATCTTTTTATACGACTACAATATTTGATCATGTTTGATACCAAAGAAGTTTCGGGATTTTTTGAACTTTTTTTGAATTACTAATTTTTTTTTTGCATATAGGGTGCGCTGGTACCCAGATTCTCCTTTGTATTTTCCCACTTCAATGCCATTACCTACATGGCAGAATACGAGTGTTTGCTAGTATGTCTTCTAGTAGCTTCTGCCCTTGGCATTTCCTCCGCCTTCTGGTGAAAAGGAGATTCCCAGTTTGTGGTGAGGCGAGTGTGCAAGTATTATCAGTCTCGGACAAGAGTATGGTACACAGCTTTCAGAGGTTCAAAAGTTTCAATGGGGGCTCGCGGCTCTGAAGTCTGGTATATCCCTTAGAGTTGAGTAGCTGGCCGACTAGCTTCCTCTAGGTTTCCATGAACATTCTAGGTCTTTGTTGAGAAGCTCCTCAAGTCATTGGTACTGCAAACAATCAAAGTAGATGAAGTGGTCATGGTCCAAGAGACCTATCAATCACATGCGCCATCGCTACGGTTAGACGCATCAAAAAGTGTCACGGGGAGACTTGTGACACTACTCGGTAACGATTTAACAAATAATCATGGATGAATCCAATCTACACAGCCAAAATGATAGCAATAAGCTCTCTCCAAAAGTGGAAGGGCCTTTTGAGGTAGTTAGGGAGCTTGAACCAGGGAATACATCATTGCCAACATTAAAGGCAAGGTATACCCTTAGAGTGGGAACATCAAACACCTTAAGAATCGCCCATTATCAAGTAACACCGCTTATCCACCTCTCTAAAAAAGAGAGGTTGTTATGAGACACCAACTGTTGTCACGTCTCTACTGAAGCAGTGAAGGTATCTTTGTGTAATCTATCTACCCTTCACCCGGTGGTAGAAAAATCTCCGCCTAAAGATTAGGGGCTAGATGGGAAGGAAAGACAGGTACCTCTTGTCACATTCTTATTTATCAATGAAATAAAAAGGCAAGTCCTTTCAAACTTGGACTCCTTAGGGTGTTGGGGAACGCGGTAATTTCAAAAAAAAATCCTACGCACACGCAAGATCTATCATGGTGATGCATAGAAATGAGAAGGTAAGAGTATTGTCCACGTACCCTCATAGACCGTAAGCGGAAGTGTTATGACAACGCGGTTGATGTAGTCGTACGTCTTCACGATCCGACCGATCCTAGTACCGAATATATGGCACCTCCGCGATCTGCACACGTTCGGCTCGGTAACGTCCCACGAACTCTCGATCCAGCTGAGTGTCGAGGGAGAGCTTCGTCAGCACGACAACGTGATGACAGTGATGATGAAGCTACCGGCGCAGGGCTTTACCTAAGCACTACGACGATATGACCGAGGTGGATTATGATGGAGGGAGGCACCGCACACGGCTAAGGGATCAATGATCAACTTGTGTGTCCTAGGGTGCCCCCTACCCCCGTATATAAAGGAGCAAGGGGGGAGGTCGGACGGCCCTTGGGGCGCGCCAGGAGAGGAGGAGTCCTCCTCCTAGTAGGAGTAGGACTCCCCTTTCCTAGTCCTACTTGGAGGAGGAAGGGGGGAAGGAAGGAGAGGGAGAGAAGAGAAGGAAAGGGGGGCGCCGCCCCCCTTCCCTAGTCCAATTCAGACTAGAGGGGGAGGGCCGTGCGGCCCTGCCTTGGCCGGCCCTCTCTCTCTCTACTAAGGCCCGTGTTGGCCCATTAGTCCCTCGGGGGTTCCGATAACCCCCCGTCACTCCGATAATTATTCGGTGACCCCTGGAACTCATCCGGTGTCCGAATATAGTCATCCAATATATCAATATTTATGTATCGACCATTTCGAGACTCCTCATCATGCCCGTGATCACATCCGGGACTCCGAACTATCTTCGATACATCAAAACACATAAACTCATAATACCGATCATCACCGAATGTTAAGCATGCGGACCCTACAGGTTCGAGAACTATGTAGACATGACCGAGACACGTCTCCGGTCAATAACCAATAGAGGAACCTGGATGTTCATATTGGCTCCCACATATTCTACGAAGATCTTTATCGGTTAGACCGCATAACGATATACGTTGTTCCCTTTGTTATCGGTATGTTACTTGCCCGAGATTCGATTGTCGGTATCTCAATGCCTAGTTCAATCTCGTTACCGGCAAGTCTCTTTACTCGTTCCGTAATGCATCATCCCGTATGTAACTCATTAGTCACATTGCTTGCAAGGCTTATAGTGATGTGCATTACCAAGAGGGCCTAGAGATACCTGTCCGATACTCGGAGTGACAAATCCAAATCTCGATCTATGCCAACTCAACAAACACCATTGGGGACACCTGTAGAGCATCTTTATAGTCACCCAGTTACGTTGTGACATTTGATAGCACACTAAGTGTTCCTACGGTATTCGGGAGTTGGATGATCTCATAGTCATAGGAACATGTATAAGTCATGAAGAAAGCAATAGCAACAAACTAAACGATCAAGTGCTAAGCTAACAGAATGGGTCAAGTCAATCACATCATTCTCCTAATGATGTGATCCCGTTAATCAAATGGAAACTCATGTCTATGGTTAGGAAACTTAACCATCTTTGATCAATGAGCTAGTCAAGTAGAGGCATACTAGTGACACTCTGTTTGTCTATGCATTCACACATGTATTAAGTTTCCGGTTAATACAATTCTAGCATGAATAATAATCATTTATCATGATATAAGGAAATATAAATAACAACTTTATTATTGCCTCTAGGGCATATTTCCTTCAGTCTCCCACTTGCACTAGAGTCAATAATCTAGATTACATTGTAATGATTCTAACACCGATGGAGTCTTGGTGCTGATCATGTTTTGCTCGTGAGAGAGGCTTAGTCAACGGGTCTACAACATTCAGATCCGTATGTATCTTGCAAATCTCTATGTCTCCCTCCTTGACTTGACCGCGAATGGAATTGAAGCGTCTCTTGATGTGCTTGGTTCTTTTGTGAAATCTGGATTCCTTTGCCAAGGCAATTGCACTAGTGTTGTCACAGAAGATTTTCATTCGACCCGATGCACTAGGTATGACACCTAGATCGGATATGAACTCCTTCATTTGCTGCTTCTGAAGCAGCTATCTACTCCGCTTCATACGTAGATCCCGCCACGACGCTTTGCTTGGAACTGCACCAACTGACAGCTCCACCATTTAATAAAAACACGTATCCGGTTTGTGACTTAGAGTCATCCGGATCAGTGTCAAAGCTTGCATCGACGTAACCTTTTACGACGAGCTCTTTGTCACCTCCATATATGAGAAACATATCCTTAGTCCTTTTCAGGTATTTCAGGATGCTCTTAACCGTTGTCAGTGATCCACTTCTGGATTACTTCGGTACCTCCCTGCTAAACTAATAGCAAGGCACACATCAGGTCTGGTACACAGCGTTGCATACATGATAGAACCTATGGCTGAAGCATAGGGAATGACTTTCATTTTCTCTCTATCTTCTGCAGTGGTCGGGCATTGAGTCTGACTCAACTCCACACCTTGTAACACATGCAAGAACCCTTTCTTTGCATGATCCATTTTGAACTTCTTCAAAACTTTATCAAGGTATGTGCTTTGTGAAAGTCCAATTAAGTGTCTCGATCTATCTCTATAGATCTTGATGCCCAATAGCTTCACCGAGGTCTTTCATTGAAAAATTCTTATTCAAGTATCCTTTTATGCTATTCAGAAATTCAGTATCATTTCCAATCAATAATATGTCATCTATATATAATATCAAAAATGCTACACAGCTCCCACTCACTTTCTTGTAAATACAGGCTTCTCCAAAAGTCTGTATAAAACCATAAGCTTTGATCACACTATCAAAGCGTATATTCCAACTCCGAGAGGCTTGCACCAGTCCATAAATGGATCGCTGGAGCTTGCACACTTTGTTAGCACCTTTTGGATTGACAAAACCTTCTGGTTGCATCATATACAACTCTTCTTTAAGATATCCATTAAGGAATGCAGTTTTGACATCCATTTGCCAAATTTTCATAATCATAAAACGCGGCAATTGCTAACATGATTCGGACGGACTTAAGCATCGCTACGGGCGAGAAGGTCTCATCGTAGTCAACTCCTTGAACTTGTTGAAAACCTTTTGCAACAAGTCGAGCTTTGTAGACAGTAACATTACCGTCAACGTCAATCTTCTTGAAGATCCATTTATTCTCTATGGCCTGCCGATCATCGGGCAAGTCAACCAAAGTCCACACTTTGTTCTCATACATGGATCCCATCTCAGATTTCATGGCCTCAAGCCATTTTGCGGAATCTGGGCTCATCTTCGCTTCCTCATAGTTCATAAGCTCGTCATGGTCCAGTAACATGACCTCCAGAACAGGATTATCGTACCACTCTGGTGCGGATCTTACTCTGGTTGACCTACGAGGCTCGGTAGTAACTTGATCAGAAATTTCATGATCATCATCATTAGCTTCCTCACTTACTGGTGTAGGAATCACTGGAACTAATTTCAGTGATGAACTACTTTCCAATAAGGGAGCTGGTACAATTACCTCATCAAGTTCTACTTTCCTCCCACTCACTTATTTCAAGAGAAACTCCTTCTCTAGAAAGGATTCATTCTTAGCAACGAATATCTTGCCTTCGGATCTGAGATAGAAGGTGTACCCAACAGTCTCCTTTGGGTATCCTATGAAGACACATTTCTCCGATTTGGGTTCGAGCTTATCAGGTTGAAGCTTTTTCACATAAGCATCGCAGCCCCAAACTTTAAGAAACGACAACTTGTGTTTCTTGCCAAACCACAGTTCATAAGGCGTCGTCTCAACGGATTTTGATGGTGCCCTATTTAACGTGAATGCAGCCGTCTCTAAAGCATAACCCCAAAACGATAGCGGTAAATCAGTAAGAGACATCATAGATCGCACCATATCTAGTAAAGTACGATTATGACGTTCGGACACACCATTACGCTGTGGTGTTCCAGGTGGCGTGAGTTGCGAAACTATTCCGCATTGTTTCAAATGAAGACGAAACTCATAACTCAAGTATTCTCCTCCATGATCGGATCGTAGAAACTTTATTTTCTTATTAAGATGATTTTCCACTTCACTCTAAAATTCTTTGAACTTTTCAAATGTTTCAGACTTATGTGTCGTTAAGTAGATATATCCATATCTGCTCAAATCATCTGTGAAGGTGAGAAAATAATGATATCCGCCGCGAGCCTCAATGTTCATTGGACCACATACATTAGTATGTATGATTTCCAATAACTTTGTTGCTCGCTCCATTGTTCCGGAGAACGGAGTTTTAGTCATCTTGCCAATGAGGCATGGCTCGCAAGTACCAAGTGATTCATAATCAAGTGATTCCAGAAGTCCATCAGAATGGTGTTTCTTCATGCGCTTTACACCAATATGACCCAAACGGCAGTGCCACAAATAATTTGCACTATCATTACAACCCTGCATCTTTTGGCTTCAATACTATGAACATGTGTATCACTACTATCAAGATTTAGTAAAAATAGACCACTCATCAAGGGTGCATGACCATAAAAGATATTGCTCATATAAATAAAACAACCATTATTCTCTGATTTAAATGAATAATTGTCTCGCATCAAACAAGATCCAGAGATAATGTTCATGCTCAACGCTGGCACCAAATAACAATTATTTAGGTCTAAAACTAATCCCGAAGGTAGATGTAGAGGTAGCGTGCCGATGGGGATCACATCGACTTTGAAACCATTTCCCACGCGCATCGTCACCTCGTCCTTAGC
Organism: Triticum urartu; assembly: GCF_003073215.2. NCBI lineage: Eukaryota > Viridiplantae > Streptophyta > Magnoliopsida > Poales > Poaceae > Triticum > Triticum urartu. Next base: position 42,106,705 of record NC_053024.1, read on the forward strand.
CAATCTTCGCTTAATCCGTAGCCCCTATTTCGAGTTGCAAATGTTAGCAACTAAACCAGTATCAAATACCCATGCACTACTGCGAGCATTAGTAAGGTACACATCAATAACATGTATATCAAATATACCTTTCACTTTGCCATCCTTCTTCTCCGCCAAATACTTGGGGCATTTTCGCTTCCAGTGACCAGTCCCTTTGTAATAGAAGCACTCAGTCTCAGGCTTAGGTCCAGACTTGGGTTTCTTCACTTGAGCAGCAACTGGCTTGCTGTTCTTCTTGAAGTTCCCCTTCTTCCCTTTAATCTTTTTCTTGAAACTGGTAGTCTTGTTGACCATCAACTCTTGATGCTCCTTCTTGATTTCTACCTCTGCAGCCTTTAGCATGGCGAAGAGCTCAGGAATTGTCTTATCCATCCCTTGCATATTATAGTTCATCACGAAGCTCTTGTAGCTTGATGGCAATGATTGAAGAACTCTGTCAATGACACTATCATCAGGAAGATTAACTCCCAGTTGAGTCAAGTGGTTGTGGTACCCAGACATTCTGAGTATATGTTCACTGACATAACTATTCTCCTCCATTTTGCATCTATAGAACTTATTGGAGACTTCATATCTCTCAATCCGGGCATTTGCTTGAAATATTAACTTCAACTCCTGGAACATCTCATATGCTCCATGATGTTCAAAACATCGTTGAAGTCCCGGTTCTAAGCCGTAAAGCATGGCACACTGAACTATCGAGTAGTCATCAGCTTTGCTCTGCCAGGTATTCACAACATCTGGTGTTGCTCCTGTAGCGGGTTTGTCACCTAGTGGTGCTTCTAGGACGTAATTATTCTGTGCAGCAATGAGGATAATCCTCAAGTTACGGACCCAGTCCGTGTAGTTGCTAGCATCATCTTTCAACTTAGCTTTCTCTAGGAACGCATTAAAATTCAACGGAACAACAGCACGGGCCATCTATCTACAACAACATAGACATTCAAAATACTATCAGGTACTAAGTACATGATAAATTAAAGTTCAATTAATCAAATTACTTAAGAACTCCCACTTAGATAGACATCTCTCTAGTCATCTAAGTGATCACGTGATCCATATCCACTAAACCATTTCCGATCATCACGTGAGATGGAGTAGTTTTCAATGGTGAACATCACTATGTTGATCATATCTACTATATGATTCATGCTCGACCTTTCGGTCTTAGTGTTCCGAGGCCATATCGGCATATGCTAGGCTCGTCAAGTTTAACCTGAATATTCTTCTTATGCAAAACTAGCTTGCACCCATTGTATGTGAACATAGAGCTTATCACACTCGATCATCACGTGGTGTCTTGGCACGACGAACTGTAGCAACGGTGCATACTCAGGGAGAACACTTATACCTTGAAATTTAGTGAGAGATCATCTTATAATGCTACCGCTGAACTAAGAAAAATAAGATTCATAAAGGATAAACATCACATGCAATCAATATAAGTGATATGATATGGCCATCATCATCTTGTGCCTTTGATATCCATCTCCAAAGCACTGTCATGATCACCATCTTCACCGGCTTGACACCTTGATCTCCATCGAAACATCGTTGTCATCTCACCAACTATTGCTACTACGACTATCGCTACCACTTAGTGATAAAGTAAAGCAATTACATGGCGATTGCATTTCATACAATAAAGCGACAACCATATGGCTCCTGCCAGTTGCCGATAACTGTGTTACAAAACATGATCATCTCATACAATAAAATTTAGCATCATCTCTTGACCATATCACATCAAAACATGCCCTGCAAAAACAAGTTAGACGTCCTCTACTTTGTTGTTGTAAGTTTTACATGGCTGCTACGGGCTGAGCAAGAACCGTTCTTACCTACGCATCAAAAATCACAACGCGGTATAGTGATTGCCTTTTGATCTTCAGAAAGAACCCTGTTCATTGAATCCGATTCAACTAAACTTGGAGAAACAGACACCCACCAGCCACCTGTGTGCGAAGCACGTCGGTAGAACCAGTCTCGTGTAAGCATACGCCTAATGTCGGTCTAGGCCGCTTCATCCAACAATACCGCTGAATTAAGAATCAACTAGTGACGGCAAGCAATATGTATATACCCATGCCCACAACTCCTTTGTGTTCTACTCGTGCATATAACATCTACGCATAGACCTATCTCGGATGCCACTGTTGGGGAACACAGTAATTTCAAAAAAATCTACGCACACGCAAGATCTATCATGGTGATGCATAGCAACGAGAAGGAAAGAGTGATGTCCACGTACCCTCGTAGACCGTAAGCAGAAGTGTTATGACAACGCGGTTGATGTAGTCATACATCTTCATGATCCGACTGATCCTAGTACCGAAAGTACGTCACCTCCACGATCTCCACACGTTCGGCTCGATGACGTCCCATGAACTCTCGATCCAGTTGAGTGTCAAGGGAGATCTTCGTCAGCACGACGGCGTGATGACGGTGATGATGAAGCTACGGGCGCAGGGCTTCGCCTAAGCACTACGACGATATGACCGAGGTGGATTATGGTGGAGGGGGGCACCACACACGGTTAAGGGATCAACGATCAACTTGTGTGTCCTAGGGTGCCCCCTTCCCTCGTCTATAAAGGAGCAAGGGGGAGGTCGGCCGGCCCTTGGGGTGCGCCAGGAGAGGAGGAGTCCTCCTCCTAGTAGGAGTAGGACTCCCCTTTCCTAGTCCTACTAGGAGGAGGAAGGGGGGAAGGAAGGAGAGGGAGAGAAGAGAAGGAAAGGGGGGCGCCGCCCCCCTTCCCTAGTCCAATTCGGACTAGAGGGGGAGGGGCACGCGGCCCTGCCTTGGCCGGCCCTCTCTCTCCACTAAGGCCCATGTTGGCCCATTAGTCCCCCCGGGGTTCCGATAAGCCCCCGACACTCCGATAATTATCAGGTGACCCCGGAACTCATTCAGTGTCCGAATATAGTCATCCAATATATCAATATTTATGTATCGACCACTCCGAGACTCCTCGTCATGTCCGTGATCACATCCGGGACTCCGAACTATCTTCAGTACATCAAAACACATAAACTCATAATACCGATCGTCACCGAACGTTACGCATGCGGACCCTACGGGTTCAACAACTATGTAGACATGACTGAGACACGTCTCCGGTCAATAACCAATAGCGGAACCTGGATGTTCATATTGGCTCCCACTTATTCTACGAAGATCTTTATCGGTTAAACCGCATAACGATATACATTGTTCCCTTTGTCATCGGTATGTTACTTTCCCGAGATTCGATCATCGGTATCTCAATACCTAGTTCAATATCGTTACCAGCAAGTCTCTTTACTCGTTCTGTAATGCATCATCCCATAACTAAATCATTAGTCACATTGTTTGCAAGGATTATAGTGATGTGCATTACCGAGAGGGCCTAGAGATACCTCTCCGATACTCGGAGTGACAAATCCTAATCTCGATCTATGCCAACTCAACAAACACCATCGGAGACACCTGTAGAGCATATTTATAGTCACCCAGTTACGTTGTGACGTTTGATAGCACACTAAGTGTTCCTCCTGTATTCGGGAGTTGCATGATCTCATAGTCATAGGAACATGTATAAGTTATGGAGAAAGCAATAGCAAAAAACTAAACGATCATCGTGCTCAGCTAACGGATGGGTCAAGTCAATCACATCATTCTCTAATGATGTGATCCCGTTAATCAAATGACAACTCATGTCTATGGTTAGGAAACATAACCATCATTGATTCAACGAGCTAGTCAAGTAGAGGCATACTAGTGACACTCTGTTTGTCTATGTATTCACACTCTTTTTTTGCGTTCAGTATGCACCATTCAAAGCGACGTCATCAGTTTTCAACCCTTTCTAACATCATTTGCTCTTTTCAGTCATTTACCGATTTGTTTAGAGAGCTAAATGATTGTGAAATTGAAAATCACTACAAAATGAACTTTGAAAATGTTGAAACTTGGCATGGTATCATCATTTCCCCCACATAGCATGTGCAAAAGAGTAGAGAGGGTTACTGTCAGGGATATACCCCGCGATATGACCCGGCCGGAAGTATGACCCGGCCGCACTTGGCGCTTCATCGTGGCCCGCCGAAGGATTGGCGACTCATGGGTCTGGCAGTTCACTGGTGTGACGACTCACGAGCCTAGCGACTTGATGATGGCCCCGATGGCGGGTCAGGCGGATGACAAGGGCCCAAGGCCCAGTAGGACGGCTCATGTTATAGTGGGCCGGCTTAAGACGGAAGGCATGAGGAATATTTCCTTTACGAGGAAGCAAGACCCGTACTTGTATCCGACTTGTAATGAGAGAATAAGTTAGTTCTAATCCTACTAGGACTCTACATGAAAGCCGCCCCTTCAACTTATATAAGAAGGGGCAGGGCTCCTCAAAGAGGGACAAGCAAGAAGAAACAATCGCTAGGGCTAGACAGAAAGGGGGAGCCGGCTTATGCGGCGACTCTCTCATGAGCATAATGAGATCTAGCCACAAACAACATGTAGGGCTATTACCGAACGATGTTTCCCGGGGCCCGAAGCTTTCTAAATCCTTGTGTTGTGTTGCGTCTCTCGATTCCGCTCAACCCCTCTCAAGCTACTACAAAGATGCGTTGGCCTCACGACTAAGTCCTCGCACTAGGACATCTGTCGTGACAATTCCATGACAGTTGGCGCCCACCGTGGGGCTCGTGCATGGTGGTGTTGAGTTCTTGAAGGGATCTTTCCTAGGGATCAAGGAGCTTGCAATTTTCCGGATGAAGAAGAGCCAGTTTTGAAAGGATTTGTATCAGTTTCAAAGTTCATCGGATGAGATTATAATCTGTGAGGTTTAAAGGTTAAACAAAAAAATTAGGGCTGGACCATGAGCCGCCACCTTTGCAAGTCAAATCTGAGAGGAGATCAAATTCTACTACTTCTACCGCACATTGCTGAGTCTGACAGGAGTTCAGGGATCTTTCATTTGATTAGGCGGCGTGCCATACGTCGTGGAATCGGTCCCATGGCAAGTTTCCACCGAGAAAACAAATCCCTGCCGCAACCGGGTAAACTAGTTTGGCTTTTCTGCTGATGCGTCATGGATTGCAAGTCCCACATATTTAAAAGACCAAGGGAAGCGACCGTCATTACTGATGTTGCTTTTTCTGGCGTGAGTATCGAGCCAAGTCCAAAGAGTCCTCAAGCACCTCCACTGTTCCCCACTTACGTACATGGCAAAGGAAAGGAGGAACTGCAGACCGTTCCAAAGTACTACTAGTATCATGAAAAAAAGAGTCAAACCAACCACGACTGGAAGGAGGACACGGACGAGAGTCGATTAAGCTGGCCACAACACGGAAAGCGGACGTGGATTCGATCCTCCGCCAGAGTCGCTGCTGAGGGAGTCCTGGATTAGGGGTCTCCGGACAGCCGGACTATATCCTTTGGCCGGACTGTTGGCCTATGAAGATACAAGATTGAAGACTTCGTCCCGTGTCCGGATGGGACTCTCCTTGGCGTGGAAGGCAAGCTTGGCAATACGGATATGTAGATCTCCTTCCTTGTAACCGACTCTGTGTAACCCTATCCCCCTCCGGTGTCTATATAAACTAGAGGGTTTAGTCCGTAGGACAACAACAATCATACCATAGGCTAGCTTCTAGGGTTTAGCATCTACGATCTCGTGGTAGATCAACGCTTGTAATACTCATATCATCAAGATCAATCAAGCAGGAAGTAGGGTATTACCTCCATCGAGAGGGCCCGAACCTGGGTAAACATCGTGTCTCCCGCCTCCTGTTACCATCCGCCTTAGACGCACAATTCGAGACCCCCTACCCGAGATCTGTCGGTTTTGACACCGACATTGGTGCTTTCATTGAGAGTTCCACTATGCCGTCACCGTAAGGCTTGATGGCTCCTTCGATCATCGGTAATGATGCGGTCCAGGGTGAGGTTTTCCTCCTCGGACAGATCTTCGTATTCGGCGGCTTCGCACTGCGGGCCAACTCGCTTGGCCATCTGGAACAGATCGAGAGCTACGCCCCTGGCCATCAGGTCAAGTTCGGAAACTTAAACTACACTGCCGACATCTGCGGAGACTTGATCTTCGAGGGATTCGAGCCCATGTCAGGTGCGCCGCACAATCACGGCGAGCATGACGTAAATCTGCCGTCGGACAGTGTTCGGGAAATCACACCTGCAACTACTCCGGCCCTCATTCCGGAGCAAATCGCGCCATCCGAGGACGGAGGGACAGACCCCTCCATGGAGGCCGCACTCTCAGTGGCGATGGAGCCAGATACTGACTTCACCCCTCACAAGAGCCGTGTTGCCGAACCACTGGATTCGCCTCCGGCCACGGACTCCGAGCCGCCTGCGTCTGTGCCTATCGAATCCGATTGGGCGCCGATCATGGAGTTCACCTCCGCGGATATCTTTTAGCACTCACCTTTCGGCGATGTGCTAAATTCATTAAGGTCTCTCTCCTTGTCAGGAGATCCTTGGCCGAACTATGTCCGGCTAGAATGGGATGCGGACGACGAAGAAATTCGCTGCCCACCCACCACCCACTTAGTAGCCTCTGTCGACAATTTAACCAACATGCTCGATTTCGACTTAGAAGACATCGATGGCATGGACGACGATGTAGGAGAGGAACAGGAACCAGTGCCCACAGGGCGCTGGACAGCCACTTCACCACATGACATATACATGGTGGATACACCCAAAGAAAACAATGATGAAGAACGGCAGGATGCAGCGAAGAATAGCTCCCTCGAGAAGCAAGCAAAGAATCGGCATAGGCGCCGCTCAAAATCCCGCCTCGGCAAAAACAGCGATAACAACGCAAGAGAAAATAACACTCCAGTCGACTCCAGAGGAAACGACGACCACATTGACCCAGCGGCAGAGCATGATGAAACTGCAAACGGCGAACATAGTACGGATCCGATGTCCGAACACAGCGACGCCGAGGATAAACCTCATCAAACCCCCTCTGGGGAGGAAAACAGTCCGGACGAAGATGCACACATCCTCCCGGAAAGGCACTTGGAACAAGAGAACCTCCGCAGAAGGCTTATTGCCACAACGAGGAGTCTGAAGAAGCAGAAGCAAAGGCTTAAGGCTGCACAAAATACGCTCAACAGCAGGTGGAACAAAGTGCTCGACAATGAAGAAAAGTATGGTGGAAGTTACCACACAAAGAGCTATCCAAAGCGCAAGCTATTACCTGAATTCAACGATGAGGTCGTAGAGCCCACACAGCCGAAAAATAAAACGGTCAACCGGCCGGATCAACCACCTTGTGGCCGCGATAGAGAGGCTAACAAGGCCGCACATAAGTCAACACACGATCTATGTGAGGACTTGCGCCAAAAATCCAGTATGACCAGATCCATCTATGGATCTAGGAAGCGCGCTCCGGCACAAAATCAAAACCGAATACTACAACTGTCTGAATGCCATGATACATCCAAATACAGGGGTGTCGCACACCCCCTATGTTTCACCAATGAGGTGCTGGACCATGAATTTCCAGAAGGATTCAAACTAGTGAACATAGAGGCGTACGACGGGACCACAGACCCTGGGGTCTCGATGGAGGACTTTATCCTCCATATCCATATGGCTTGCAGAGACGATCTCCACGCCATCAAGTACTTGCCCCTCAAGCTTAAAGGACCAGCTCGACACTGCCTGAAAAGCCTCCCCGAAAACTCAATTGGAAGTTGGGAGGAGCTCGAGGATGCTTTTCGGGCTAGCTTTCAAGGGACCTATATCCGACCTCCGGATGCAGACGATTTATGTCATATAATTCAACAGCCCGGAGAGTCAGCCCGAAAGCTATGGAACAGGTTTCTCACTAAGAAGAACCAAATCGTCGACTGCCCGGACGCTGAAGCCTTAGCAGCTTTCAAGCACAGCGTCCGAGACGAATGGCTCGCCAGACACCTCGGTCAAGAAAAACCGAGAACAATGGCAGCCCTGACAAGCCTCATGACCCGCTTTTGCGCGGGCGAAGATAGCTGGTTAGCCCGCAGTAGCACCAGCGACCCAAGCACATCCGAAGTCAGGGATGGCAATGGAAAACCACGACGCAGTAAAAGCAAGCGTCGAAATAAAGAAGACAACCCAGATAATACGGCGGTAAACGCCGGATTTAGGGGCTCTCGACCAGGTCAGCGGAAAAAGCCTTTCAAAGGCAGCAGAGATGGACCGTCCAGCCTAAACAAGATTCTAGACAAACTATGTCAGATTCATGACACCCCCGATAAACCTGCAAATCACACCCACAGAGAATGTTGGGTCTTCAAGCAGGCCGGTAAGCTAAACGCCGAACACAAGGGGAGGGAGACACCAAGCGAAGGCGAGGACGAACCTCGCCAGCAAAGCACTGGAGGACATAAAAAATTCCCACCAAAGGTTAAGACAGTAACATGATCCACGTGACGAAGAGGAGAAGCAAACATGCACTCCGAGACATATGCGTCGTAGAGCCCGTCACCCCTAAGTTCAACCCCTGGTTGGCCTGCCCGATCACTTTTGATCGCAGGGATCAACCGACAAGCATCCGGCATGAAGGATTGGCTGCCTTGGTGTTAGACCCAATAATAAACAGATACCATCTCACACAAGTCCTTCTGGACGGCGGCAGTGGTTTAAATCTGATATATTAGGACATAGTCCGCAAAATGGGGATAGACCCGACAAAAATCAGCCACAGTAATACTACCTGCAAGGGAGTAATACTAGGCCCAGAGGCCCGCTCCACGGGCTCTCTAATACTAGAGGTTGTATTCGGTTCACCCGACAACTACCGAAGTGAGAAGTTAGACTTCGACATTTCTCCATTCTGAAGCGGCTATCAAGCACTACTCGGAAGAACAACTTTCGCTCGTTTTAACGCGGTGCCACATTACGCTTCTCTTAAGCTTAAGATGCCTGGTCCACGTGGCACCATCACAGTTAGTGGAAATATTGAGCGTTCTCTACGCGCGGAAGAACGTGCGGCGGCTTTAACAGCCGAGCACTAGACGGCCTCACCAACCAGAATAAATGACAGGTCGTCAAGACCATGGACACAGTTAGACGAGTCCAGTGCATCAGTAGATATACCTGAGATTGGCTTGATGGTTAAACCCTCATAGACGGTACCAGGGGCTTCCCACATGTAATCAGGGCTAGTTCGGCTCAACTTGACTTATCTTGAATTTTAATGGTTTATCGAGAATAACCAATTTTTTGGCACGACAACTTTCACCTAAGTTCTTCTCTTTTACAGATGACAATCGTGCTGCACCCATCTAGGACACGGCACAACGGAGACGTAGGCGCAGATGTGCAGCAGGGACCCACTCAAAGGTTTCTTTTCAGATTAAGACCCTGCGTAAACCTTTTTTACTGTCTCTTGTTGTTCACATCCTCCGGATACTCAATACAACCGAGAAGGATGCTGACGTTATTGGCATTTCGCCACGTCAGAATATTGCACGTACCTGGACACTCGGGGTTTATTATTAAGGGCATTGTTCAGCCCGGCATATGTTATAAAGACCGAATACCTTAGGGAGTGTTCGGCGTCGCGAGTTTGGCCTTATATGCATCAGCTCCGAATCATGTCTTTGGTCAAATGTTGGGTTTGCCCGGCTCCCGTGTTTTGCTACCTTACGTTCCGCTCTATCGGCTAAGGCGGCACCGGGAGAACTACTGCGATTGTGCCCTGGTTCATCCAGATGAGCACCTCAGTAGAGAAAGCCGAAAACTAACCGTCATAATAAAGTGCGAGACTGGTCAACCACTCGATGACTTAGCGGAATCTTCGGGATTCCTCCGCATTAACGGAGGGCCGTTTCCCGGTCATGTACGTACGCGCACGGTATTCGGATGAGCGCAGAGGTACCAGGGGCTATATAGTAGTCCCACCGTCAAACTCCTATGGCTAAGTGAAAGTGTTAAAGCAACATAGTCCGATTGCCTCATTCGCTGCGCTACCACCTCCTTAATGGACCAAGACGTTGGATCAAGTGTGAATATGCGTTTTTTGCGAACACCCCCGCATTATGTGCGTGGGGGCTGAAGCCGACGACTGCAAACTTTCAGGTTATATACATATATACATAAACGGCCGCACAGGAGGCATCATAATACTTTCAGGCAAAAGTATAAACACAGCCTTTATAATTCAATAAAACATTGTTTTTACAATGGGAATACATGTCACTAGAACATAATATTCTTCGAGCACTGAGCCTCTATTGAACGAGCGCCTTCAAGGACTTCTTCAAAGTAGTGCTCGGCAGATACTCGGCCTGCGGCCGAACTCTGGGTTGCAATAGCGGTGGCCTCCATCTCTGCCTAGTATGTCTTAACATGGGCAAGTGCCATACGCGCACCCTCTATGCACGCCAACCTCTTCATAGCGTCGATGTGCGGCACAGCACCAAGGAACTGTTGCACTAAACTAAAATAACTATTCGGCCTTGGCCCTTCCGGCCACAGATGATCCACAACAGACCTCATGGCAAGCCTGGACAACCTATGGAGCTTGGCCCACTCGGCCATTCGCTCATTCAACAGCAGCATACGCACTTGAACATGGAACTGTGACCAAAATAGCATTTCCACTTCACGATCTTTTTGATCCTTGAAGTACTCGGCCGCATCAGCAGCACTGGCTGCCAAATCCACGTATGCGTCTGCAGAACTCCATAGTTGATCAAGAGGGGCATACTTCGGATCTCCGAACTTCGTCCGCAACAAAAAGGGCTTCCCAGCCGCGATATCTCCAGCTTGACGCAGCTCCTCCTTCGCCGCTCTGATTTTAGAGCGGGCTTCCTTGGCTGCTACCATGGCCTTCTCCAGGTCCGCCGCCTTCGCCCGGCTCTTTTTTCAAGAAGCTGGTAACGGTCGGCGGCATCTTTCAACTCAACGGCCATCTTGGATATTTTTTTCCTTGCTTCGGCAATGCGCAGCCTGTTCGGCCCTCAGCTCTTCGACCGCCTTTCGAGCGGCCGCATCACTATTCCTGGCTTGTTCCTTGGCTCGAGCAAGTTCTGCCCGAAGGGTCTCCACGACGGCAGCTCCATCTGTAGTCACAACATATTAAAGATACTACCATCATGCTCCTCTTACTATGTCTTGATCACCGGAGAAATCACATACCCTGTGCCTTGTCGAGCCGCTTGTTGACAAGCACGATGTCGGCATCTGCCGCATCAAGTTGCCACTTCAGCTCGGCAAACTCACCAGTCCGACTAGCCACCGGAACTTCAGCCACCTGCACATGAAGGTGGCCTGATTATTACCCGGGACTATGATCCTCTGAAGAGAATAAGTTAGTTCTAATCCTACTAGGACTCTACATGTAAGACGCCCCTTCAACTTATATAAGGAGGGGCGGGGCTCCCCAAAGAGGGACAAGCAAGAAGAAACAATCGCTAGGGCTAGACACAAAGAGGGGTCCGGCTTATGAGGCGACTCTCTCATGAGCATAATGAGATCTAGCCACAAACAACATGTAGGGCTATTACCGGACGATGTTTTCCGGGGCCCGAAGCTGTCTAAATCCTTGTCTTGTGTTGCATCTCTCGATTCCGCTCAAGCCCTCTCAAGCTACTACAAAGATGCGTTTGCCTCACGAGTAAGTCCTCACACTAGGACATCTGCCGTGACAATTGCATGACAGTTACGGTAAAAACTGAACGCACTTCGTGTACATACTGTACAATCACTTTCGGAGTATGAGGGTTTCGGACGAGAACTCGTCTGTTACACGGTTACTTCCTTTTTAAAACTTATTTGAACTCCAGACTTTTTTGCGTTCAGTATGCATCATTCAAAGCGACGTCGTCAATTTTCAACCCTTTCTGGCATCATTTGCTCTTTTTCAGTCATTTACCGATTTGTTTAGAGAGCTAAATGACCATGAAATTGAAAATCACTACAAAATGAACTCTGAAAATGTTGAAACTTGGCATGGTATCATCATTTCACCCACATATCATGTGCAAAAGAGTAGAGAGGGTTACGGCAAAAACTGGACGCACTTCATGTATAAACTGGACAATCTCTTTCAAAGTATCAGGGTTTCGGATGAGAACTCATCTGTTACACGGGCACTTCATTTTTATAAACTTATTTGGACTCCAGACATTTTTTGTGTTCAGTATGCACCATTCAAAGCGACATCATCAATTTTCAACCCTTTCTAACATCATTTGCTCTTTTCAGTCATTTACCGATTTGTTTAGAGAGCTAAATGACTGTGAAATTGAAAATCACTACAAAATGAACTCTGAAAATGTTGAAACTTGGCATGGTATCATCATTTCAGCCACATAGCATGAGCAAAAGAGTAGAGAGGGTTACGTCAAAAACTGGACGCACTTCGTGTACAAACTAGACAATCTCTTTCGGAGTATGAGGGTTTCGGACAAGAACTCGTCTGTTACACGGTTACTTCATTTGTTAAACTTATTTGAACTCCAGACTTTTTTTGCGTTCAGTATGCAGCATTCAAAGCGACGTCGTCAATTTTCAACCCTTTCTGACATCATTTGCTCTTTCTCAGTCATTTACCGATTTGTTTAGAAAGCTAAATGACCGTGAAATTGAAAATCATTATAAAATTGAAAATCACTACAAAATGAGCTATATAAAAAAACTACTTAGAAATAAATATAAGAAAAATAAATAAATCAGAAAAGAAAAAAACTATAAAAAACTACTCAGAAAAAATAGAAAAAAATAAATAAAGCAGAAAAAAAAACTATATAAAAAATTGTTGGGGCGCTATCCAGTGGGCCTGCTAGGCCTTGGGCATGTAAATTCAGGCCCACAAGGCCAATCAGGCTCACAGGATAGCGCGTCATAGTTAGGCCCGGAAGCCTGGTTTACAGAGGAGTTCGATAGAGCAGCCGCAGCTGGATTTATAAACAAGTGCGGCTGCCCTTCGCCCGGCGAGGTGGGACTAAACTTTGCGCAGCGCACCGCACCCCTTTAGTACCGGTTCGTGGCTCCAACCGGTACTAAAGGCCACCCTTTATTACTGGTTGGAGCCACAAACCGGTACTAAAGGGGGCCGCTTCCCGCCGCTTGACCTGGCCTTTAGTACCGGTTGGTGGCTCCAACCGGTACTAAAGGCCCCTCCTATATATAGAGCACTTACGAAAAATTCAGTTTCACCTCCCATCTCCAACCTCTCTCCCGTCCCGCACGCGCCGTCGCCCTCGCTGCCCCCGCCGCCCGTCGTCGCCGTCTCGCGCCGCCCCCGCCACTCGCCGTCGCCCTCGCCGCCCCCACCGCACCCTGTTGTCCCCGTCGTTGCCGTCTCGCCCCCGCCGCCCGTACGCCGCCGCCCTCGTACACACACACAAACACAAACATGTACATGCACGCGCGCGCGCACACACACACACACAATTTTTTACTTATTTTCTGTTTTTTAGATTAATGCATGTTAAATTGTTAATTAGATGATCGAATTAGATGAATTACCTAAATAAGAATGTTAGAATGTTAATGTTAGATGAAGTAGATAGAAAAGTTAAATATTAATGTCAATTGTTAGATTAATTAGCTAGATATTAATTAGGTATATGAGATTCTTTGAACTAGTTGAATTAATATAACTAGTTTATTTTTAGTAAATGCTTAGTTGAACTAGCTAGTTGAATTAGAACTAGTTTATTTTTAGTAAGAAATTTTTGGTATATGAGATTTGATGATCTAATTAAAATATTACTATATATAGCTACTTTATATATTTTAGTAAGAAAATTAATAGAACTAGTTTATTTTTAGTAAATTATTAGTTGAATTAGTTGAATTAATAGAACTAGTTTATTTTTAGTAAGAAAATTTAGGTATCTGAGATTTGATGATCTAATTAAAATATTACTAGTAAGTGTTTAATGTTTATATGTTAGATATATATTCAATTTAGTTATATGAGATTTTATCATCTAATCAAAATTTTACTATATAGAACTAGCTACTTTATTTTTAGTATGAAAATTAATAGAACTAGTTTAGTTGAATTAGTTGAACTAGTTAGTTGAATTAATAGAACTAGTTGAATTAGTTGAATTAATAGAACTAATAAGTGTTTAATGTTTCACCTATGAACATAGGAATGTCGTCTGACACGAACACGGTTTCATTATGTGTGAATACTACGAAGACCAGCGTGACCTGTGCGACAGAAATTTTCTAGTTAATGATAGGCGCTTCAGCATCAAGCTGAATGAGAACTTCGAAGTGGATACAGTAGGTCACAACGACAATTCTTTTTTCGTAATTAAGCATGACTTATGCTTCATTTGCTTCAACTTATAATTTTAATTTTTCACTATTTTACTAGCGTATCCCCTGCCATGCAAGAATTTTTGTTTTGGATTAGATAGGTTTCAGTCCTAACAAAACTATGGAGGTAAAAAAAGTTTACTTGAAGACCGAGCATGGTTATACCTTCAACGTCAAATTATACAATGCAGACACATACACCTATTTTGAATGCAAAACTTGGCAAGCACTATGCAAGGCTTATGCATTTGAGCCTGATATGGTTATCACCTTTGATATTCGTCTGGAAGATGATATTGAAGGTAATAGAGACATCTGGGTCGATGTGCAGACGCCTCCAGTTCTACCATTATGTGAGTTTATCAACCATATTTATGTCTTCGATATTGTTTATTCAAAAATAGTTGACAAGTAATTTTTATTGACAGCTTATTTCTATTCAAGCAAACATGTCCGGCGCTTGGTAGACAGTACCGTCCACTGTCCCGGGGCTGAACTAAACTGCGAGGAGACAAGTCATTTTGTTTCATGGCTTGAGAATCTTGATGCTGTTAAGAGAAATTATTTTCCCGAATTTGAAAATCTTAGTACTCAAAACGTGCGACCATGTAACATCCCAAATTTTCAATTTGAAATGTTATACATTAGATCATCATTGCATATCATATTTTATTGCATTTTGGTTGATCCGTGAAATTCTACGCAACTCAAGGACCCACGAAGAGAGTTGGGGATTTCATTATTTTCATATTCGAGTTTTCTTGATTTTGAAAAGAGGATCGTTTGATTTTAATTATTTTCTCTTCGAATATTTTTTTATAAAAATAAAAGAGAGAGGATAAAATGACTTCCTCAAAATAAAGAAATATCGGAGATTTAATATTAAAACAAAATAAGATTTTTATTCAGAGTTTTCTCGCTATTTTATTCGAATTGGGAAAATATGCGTTTTTCAAAATTGCATTTTAGGCCCAAATAAATGTTCACCTTGTCCGACCTATTTTTAGAGGACGGGGAAAATTTATTTCGGGATTTTTGGAGTCGTTTAGTACTTCTTTTCTTTCTTTTTCTGCACGTCGGAATTATTTAAAAAAAGGAAACCGCCTAACGGGTCATGTCCGACTGGGACTCCGCCCGGCCGGCCTTATAAGCCGGGGCCCGGACCCCGAGCCCACCAGCTGCGCAACCCGCTCGAACCCTAGCGCCGCCCGAGCCCGCCGCCGCCGCCGAGTCCACCGCCGCGCCGCGCCGCACTTCCGTCGCCGCCGCCGCGCCTCCCCACAACCTGCCGCCCGTGCCAGAGCCGCCACCTGCCGCCGCCCGTCGCCGCCGCCATCTCACCGGACTTCGCCGGAGGTAGCCGCCGTCTCCGCCTCGGTTTTCACGAGAAAACCGATCGATTTTTTCGAAAACCCTAGATTCCGTTTTTTTATATTTTAGATCAGTTTTTTTCGGTTTAGTTATTTAGCGGACGTTCGTCCGGACGTTCGTTTTAATGAACGGTTTTCACCGTTTAGACGCAGATAGCGAACATTCGTTCCTTAGCCTGTTCGTAAGTTTATCTTTTTCTCGGATTTTCCGCGATTATTTTTGATCGTGATTTCTGATCCGATTTTCGTTTTAGTATAACTTTTCGCTTGTTCATCGGAATCAGGCGATTCAAGCGCTTAGAGTTTCGTCTCGAAGCCTTTTTCTGTTTAACCAACTTAAACAAGATTTTGCTACTGTAAAATTTTACTTTATCCAGATTAGTAAACGAAGCTTGTTTCTTTCGCCGTTTTAGTTTTGTTGCCTCGTTTAATTTGATTCCTTTTTGCAAACCGGAGTTCTTAAGTTGAACTTTCTGGTTAGATCTCTTATTTGAGTTTTACCCGTGCCCTTGTTTGATTGCTTATTGTTTGCTTGTTTGTTTGCGGTAGTGTACCCAGAGTGTGAAGCGTGGTACTACGAGTCTCTAGGTTTCATGGATCATCAGCATGGCAAGTAACACTTTGATCATATCCCTTTCATACCCAGTTTTTATGCATTAGTTTCAACCCTCAAACATTGCATGAGTAGGATTGATAACATGTGGGTATTGGGAAGTAGTTGATGAGGTAGGAACCTATTGCCCTGCACTCAAACCTTGGGAGTTACTTCTACGTTGTGCTTATATTGCCATGCTATGCTCGTAGACGTGCTATGGGTTTGAGAGTGTCCATGACAGATGTGAGTTGTTAATTAATGGTTAACTTAAGTTGGCAACTTTAATACACATCTGGGTGGATTGAGGCACCTGGGGAACCCAGTGATTGCCTGTATTTTTGGAAATCCCGCGTACCGTGTGATTCTCCTATGGACTGCCACCCAGGCTCAATAGGATCATAAGATTATTCATGCTGGAAACTTCTATGTGCGCCACATGCCAATATGGGCTCTGGCATAGTTGAGTAAGTTGTGGGAAACCTTTCCATGATAGGCTAGCAGATGTAGGGGATTTAGGTGTACATGCCTATCTATCGGTTAAGGGGACCTCTTCGGAAAGACTGTGTCTCGGTCATCCGTTTCTCAAACATCATGAAGTGCGAGAAATCCAATGGAGGAGATCGAGTCTTGTGGTGAAAAGTGCACAAACCTCTGCAGAGTGTACAAACTAATCATGGTTAGCCGTGTCCCCGGTTATGGACATCTTGAGTATCTAGTTCTTGGATTATCATGTGGATCTCATCACTCTTAATATAAATTGGATTGGGTTATTAATTACTTTTAATTTGGATTGAGAGGGGGTTTACCTTCTCAATGTTTTTCAACCAACTTTGTAGTTAAAAATATATATTCCTTTGCAGTAGGGAAAAATTGGTTTTTCGCAAAACATTAACCCTACAGCCTCCACCAGCCATATATGCATGTAGTGATAGCATTATTCGGTTCATTACTCTCTTGTGTTACACTGCCAGCATATTCCATGTGCTGACCCGTTTCGGGATGCAACGCATCATGTTGCAGACTTTTCAGACGACGAGTAAGGAGCCTTAGGTCGAGGTCTTTCACTCAGTGATGCCGTTGGAGTTGATGGACTCACTTTATCTTCCAAGCCTTTCACTGTTATCGTATTAGATGGCCTTAAGCCATATTTATTGTAATAAGTCCTCTTTTGAGACATTCGATGTAATAAGTGTGTGATTGCTACTCTGTTATAAATCCTCAAGTACTGTGCGTGTCAGCATTACCGATCCAGGGATGACACTAATGCATAGATATCAGACTGTTTGAGGTTTGGTCGCTACAGACCAATAGTGATCGTATTGAACTATGGTCACGTCTATTTAGGAAAGATGGTATGATTTTTACCATTTATCCTTAGTGCATCTTTTGCATACATTATTTTTCAAGCTAAACTTTCATTGCTAAGTATATTACTATACGATGTTCTTGAACAGGGACTACCGATGACAGTTGTGCCTCAGTGGATCGAGACTAAAGGTCGCATGTCAATGGTTAGCTTACGGCCAAGACATCCTACATTGCACATGAGTGCATTTAGGATTTCTAAAAGCGAGGAATGCTTAATAGTGAAAGATTGGAGCAAAATTGTTAATGATCGCAGAGAAGTACTAGGGGGCAGCAATCAGAAGCGCAACCCACAATTAGGAGACAGGTTCATCTGCATGCTCCAATATGATGAATCAGGAGAGCTATACATGTTCTATGATATTTTACCTGAGAGAGAGCAGAAGGAGTGATTAGCTAGTTCATTCTCTTAGTACTTGTCCTTTCATGTCCGTGTTCTTCGTCCTGAACTTAATATCAAAGAGTGATTTGCTTTTGTGGTGTTATGAACGCTTATAATATCATGACCATGTTGAACTCGATGATATCTTTGCTTCTAGTACAAGTGAATGTTTCTTCTTTAAGCTAGTGTTGGTGGTGATTAGATAGCGGTAATGACTATGATTATTAAATAGTGGTAATGACGACTATGATGATTTTTAGCTAGCTAGTATATACTGTTGTTGGTGATGATATGATGCAAGAGTTTTTATATTAATATGATGATGATGTTGATGAGTTATTATATCATTTATGAAAGAAACCGCATATTAGTTTCAACTGGATGGATCCTAGCTAAGTGATCAAGTATATGCCATATCCATATTACCTTGATCACCTAAGTGATCAAGTAATATGGACATGGCATATACTTATCACTAGCTGCCAGGATCCACATGCATCCAGTCGAAACTAATCTGCGGTACTTTCACCTAATGATTTAACAACTCATTATAATGTAAAACAATCACTAAATTAAATTGAAAACACAAAATTAAAAGAAAAATAAAAAATAAAACAAAAACACCCCAAACATTTAGTACCGGTTGGTGTTACCAACCGGTACTAATGATCTACCCGCACCCGGGGCCAGGCTCGTGCTACGTGGTGGCACTTTAGCGTCGGTTCGTGCCCAACCAGTACTAAAGGGGGGCTTTAGTCCCCACTCTTTAGTGCCGGTTGCAGAACCGACACTAAAGGCCCTTACGAACCGGCGCTAAAGCCCGGTTCTGCACTAGTGGTAGGAGAACTAGATATTTTCATTTATAGTTTCAGACGAGTTTCTTCTAACATCCAATTAGGGGAGCCCATCTTCCACTGCAAAGGATGTGAAAAGAAGTCCTCCATGCCGGCATTGGGGTGCATCACCCTATGATATGAGTTTAGGATAGGTTGCGCGATCTTCGGGAATTGGAGGTGGGGGGGGCTCAAAAACATGAAGAATGAATGAACTCAAACACAATAACTACCATGGCCTATTTGGCGAAGCACAAACCCGGCAATGGGAACCAAACATGCAAATCTACGGATCAAAAACCAAGTCAACACACACTCTTGCTGGCTTTACTTCCTCGGTTGAGAAGAATTGATCCACCAAATTCAAGACAAAAGGGAGCAAGATAGTTTTACTTCTCCAGCCCTAGGGCAAGGGGGTCTTGTACCTCACCATATATGCTGGTGTTGAATACATACATCTCCACATGGAGGCTTTGAATCACAAAGGGATGATAAGTTGACCAAATTTCTCTTGGTTTTATTCTAAAATGTTTTGCTAACTCTAGATCTAGAGAGGGGTTTGACTTAAATCCCATGAAGGGGTAGGTGGAAGGGGGAGTCTCATGGGTTGGGCCTAAACTCATGTGTGCAGCTATAAACTAAGGCTTTAAGGTGACTCGAGTGTTCTAAGATGCCTAGAGGGTCTGAGGCAGCTCTTGACTAACCATTAGAGTTGTGGGCCTGGCCCAGAGGTCGTCCCGAAGGCTACTGGACACTCTCCAGGGTAGACCAGAGAGCTTCATGAAGGAAATATGCCCTAGAGGCAATAATAAATTTATTATTTATTTCCTTATTTCATGATAAGTGTTTATTATTCATGCTAGAATTGTATTAACCAGAAACATAATACATGTGTGAATACATAGACAAACAGAGTGTCACTAGTATGCCTCTACTTGACTAGCTCATTGATCAAAGATGGTTAAGTTTCCTAACCATAGACATGAGTTGTCATTTGATTAACGGGATCACATCATTAGGAGAATGATGTGATTGACTTGACCCATTCCGTTAGCTTAGCACTTGATCGTTTAGTTTGTTGCTATTGCTTTCTTCATGACTTATACATGTTCCTATGACTATGAGATTATGCAACTCCCGTTTACCGGAGGAACACTTTGTGTGCCACCAAACGTCACAACATAACTGGGTGATTATAAAGGTGCTCTACAAGTGTCTCCGAAGGTACTTGTTGGGTTGGCGTATTTCGAGATTAGGATTTGTCACTCCGATTGTCGGAGAGGTATCTCTGGGCCCACTCAGTAATGCACATCACTATAAGCCTTGTAAGCATTGCAACTAATGAGTTAGTTGCGGGATGATATATTACGGAACGAGTAAAGAGACTTGCCGGTAACGAGATTGGACTAGGTATTGAGATACCAACGATCGAATCTCGGGCAAGTAACATACCGATGACAAAGGGAACAATGTATGTTGTTATGCGGTCTGACCAATAAAGATCTTCGTAGAATATGTAGGAGCCAATATGGGCATCTAGGTCCCACTATTGGTTGTTGACCAGAGAGGTGTCTCGGTCATGTCTACATAGTTCTCGAACCCGTAGGGTCCGCACGCTTAACGTTCGTTGACGATATAGTACTATGAGTTATGTATGTTGGTGAACGAATGTTGTTCGGAGTTCCGGATAAGATCATGGACATGATGAGGAACTCCGGAATGGTTCAGAGATAAAGATTGATATATGGGATAATAGTGTTTGGACTCTGGAAGGGTTCCGGAATTCACCGGAAGGGGTTCCGGATGTTTCGCGAAATGTTTGGGTATGAGAACACTTTATTTGGGCCAAAGTGGAAAGCCCACAAGGTTTTTGGAAAGCGCAAAAGGAAGTGTTGCGGAGTCCAGGGGCCAGACGCCAGGGTCCTTGGCGTCTGGCCCTAGAGTCCGAGAAGGACTCTTGCCTTCCGGGTGAAGCCGACTTTGTGGAGGCTTTTACTCCAAGTTTCGACCCCAAGGCTCAACATATAAATAGAGGAGTAGGGCTAGCACCCAAGACACATCAAGAAACACCAAGCCGTGTGCCGGCAACCCTGTCCCCTCTAGTTTATCCTCCGTCATAGTTTTCTTAGTGCTTAGGCGAAGCCCTGCGGAGATTGTTCTTCACCAACACCGTCACCACTTCGTCGTGCTGCCGGAACTCATCTACTACTTCGCCCCTCTTGCTGGATCGAGAAGGCGAGGACGTCACCGAGCCGAACGTGTGCAGAACTCGGAGGTGCCGTGCTTTCGGTACTTGGATCGGTCGGATCGTGAAGACGTACGACTACATCAACCGTGTTGATAAACGCTTCCGCTTACGGTCTACGAGGGTACGTAGACAACACTCTCCCCTCTCGTTGCTATGCATCACCATGATCCTTGCGTGTGCGTAGGAACTTTTTTCAAATTACTACGTTCCCCAACAGTGGCATCCGAGCCAGGTTTTATTTGTAGATGTTATATGCACGAGTAGAACACAAGTGAGTTGTGGGCAATACAAGTCATACTGCTTACCAGCATGTCATACTTTGGTTCGGCGGAATTGTTGGATGAAGCGGCCCGGACTGACATTACGTGTACACTTACGCGAGACTGGTTCTACCGACGTGCTTTGCACACAGGTGGCTGGCGGGTGTCAGTTTCTCCAACTTTAGTTGAACCGAGTGTGGCTACGCCCGGTCCTTGAGAAGGTTAAAACAACGCTAACTATCGGTGTACAAAAAGAGGGGTGCACTTTTTGTACCCCTATAACTGTGCACGGGCAGTCTGAGGCACAGGCACCACCACACCAAGCAAGGCAAGGGAGGTGAGCCAGGGTAAGACCGAAGCTCAAGAGAACTAGAATGACGCCAAGGCCAAGACCACGAAGAGCAAAGGGGACGAAGCGGACTCCCCCGGATCCTTGTCGGGGGACAGTTCTAGCATTCCCGGCAAGACCCTTGCCGCGGCGACTCGTCCCGCGCCTACGGAGCAAATCACCCTTGAGTCCACTACCCCCAAAGGGCAAGGATTCGGGAGACATCCCCGTGGCGGCATGCAGATCTTTGTGAAGACATTCAAGATCAGATACGCACTAAGGAGACGACAACCCTTGGCGGGATCCCAGCCAAGGAAGACCACAAGGCCCCCGGCAAGCGCCTTGCCGGGGATGACAGCAGGCGCCTTGGCAAGACCCTTGCCGGGGCCCCGACAAGGCCCTTGCCGAGGACACCCGCAGGGCCACCATCAGGACCACGCCGACTAAACCTCCACCACCGCATGCATGCAGCTGCCGACCCAACCAGCTGGGCAGGCACCTGCGTGGCGGCATGCAGATCTTCGTGAAGACCCACCACTGCGCCACCTCAGCTGCCTGCCTACCTACGTGGCATCGCAGGCATCGCTGGCCAGGGCGCGTGTCGACACAAGAAGGAGCGGCGACGGACGAGACAGGTTTCTCCCCCGTCCCCGATAAAGCAAAGACACCTAAGCAAGACGCATTAAATGCGCCTTGTCATGTAATGCGAGGGATAACCTCGCATCACTGGACCCTTTCCACCTCCTATGTGCCACTGTGGCAACCCCTTTTTCTATAAAAGGAGGCCCGAGGCGACCAGGAGAAGGATTCGGCTTTTTGGAGCTCCTCACACCCCATAGCTAGCTCAAGAACACAGATATACAATCCACCAAAGCAGGAGTAGGGTTTTACGCATCCTCGCGGCCCGAACCTGGATAAATGAACCGTGTGCTACCTGTTAGATCTGCTCTTCTCACAACCCCGCGCCCCGCTAACCGTAGTAGGGATTCTTGTGATCCCATAGGTGTTGTTCCACACCGACATCTTTGGCGCGCCAGGTAGGGGGCGCAGTTGTGAGAATCGGCTTTAGAAGTTAGTTCGGCGCTTGTTCATCATCATGGCGCCCAAGAAGAAGACGACGGTGGCGGTTGGCCAGTCGGAAGCCGGACAGCCCGTCCCGATGCGGGCGAGCAGCGGACCGGTCGCAAAGAGGACCTGGGGCGCTGCTCGCGAACACCAACACCATCCCAGCAGCCGGAGTTTGGGAGGCGGCGATTTTTGTGCGCCTGGTAATGGGCCACACGTCGCCAAATCCAAAGGCGGAGCCAAGTCCTTCGCGGGTGGAGCGGGGTCGTCCAAGGTCATCGTCACCCCGCCCGAAGGCGACGCGAGGGCCTCCAAGACTCCCATGCCGGCATCAACAGCGTGCTCCTCCCAGGTAGCGCGTGACAAACGGCGTAATCACGCCGAAGATCCCGGGCGTCTCCGCGGGAAGAGCCCCGAGCGCCACTCCCGGGACATAGAAGACCTGCCCACTCGCCGAGGCGCTGGTGAAAACGGCATGCGACCGCAGGGTCGTGATAGAGCTCCTTCTGACATGGTCAGAAGTCGAAGTGCGTCGCGATCCGTGCAGGTTTCGCCGCCACCGACGCCAGCAGAGGCCCTGGCACGCGCGCAGTTGCTCCTCGACTTTCCTCCCACTACGGGGAAACTCGACGAGTGGAGAGCCACTATCCGAAGCCTTGTTGCGGTGGCCAACAAAGACGAACCAAGTTCGGTGGGGCCCCGGGGACGACGCTCCAATGGAGTCCCATGGACCAGTGGCGGAAAAGCCGGCGGCGCCGCGACCACGGTGCATTCACCTCTTCCCCATCCGGTACCGCGGACGCCGGCTCGTCACGATGTCGTGGGCGACGCCATCTCCATAGCATCGTCTGACCCGCGGACCCACTGTGACCAGCGCCAAGTTCTTCGGGAACGAGCCCATGAAGACGCTCGAACCACTATCGAGCGCCGGTGCGGAGCGCGCCACCACTCAGACAGGCGAGCAGGGCCTGCTGTGAACCACCCGGCCCCGGAGAGCCCTGGAGGCCTACCTTACGAGATAGGCTGTCCGGCTTTTACCCATGAGATGTGGCAGTTCCAGTGGCCCACTCACCGCACCTTCAAACCTGACGTTGGCAAAAAGTATAGCGGCAAGACTCACCCGTCTGAGTTCCTCAGCATCTACACCATCGCGATGCAAGCCGCCGGAGCCCGCGACGATAAGGTGCTTGCGAATTACTTTCCATTGGCTCTTAAACCCAACGCCATGTCGTGGTTGATGCACTTGCCGGTAGACTCTATTTCCTCCTGGTCGGATTTGTGCCATGAGTTTGTGGGCGCCTTTACTAGGGGTCACCAAGCCCATGGCCAAGCAAGCGACCTGCATGTCATTCCCCAGAAGGGAGGCGAGAGTCTGCGCAAGTATATACAGAGGTTTAGCCGGGTACAGTACAATATCCCTGATGTTCACCCTGCCGCCATCATCAGCGCGTTCCATCAGAATGTGCGTAACCGCAAGATGCGCGAAGAACTGGCAATGAACAAGGTGAAAGATGTGGCAGAACTCTATGTTCTTGCTGACAAGTGTGCCCGAGCTGAAGAGGGAAGGAAGTACCCCGACGAAGATGCCGGCGGGGAAACCGGCTCCTCGGATGAGGATACTGCCGCCCTGGCGAAGAAAGGCCGGCGCCGCAACAGGAAGCGCAAAGGTAAAGCTGTGCTTGCCATCGAGGGATCTGGCGACTCCGGCTCCACCAAGAAAACCAAGGCAGATGACCCCGGCAAGGAAATTGCCGGATGTGTCGCCTGCCGGGCCTTGGCGGCTGCCGAGAAGCCAGGAAACTCCGACAAGCAATACTGCAAGATCCATCGCACCAAAGGCCATGATCTCCAGAACTGCCGACAGGTTGAGCTCCTTGTTGAGAAGCAGAGGGCTGAATATGAGAGGCGGGACAAGGAGAAAGGCCAGGACGGTGCTGAGGGGTCCAGCAAGAAGCGTGACGGCCAGGCGGGCCGTCGCGGCAAAGATAAACAGCGGGAGAGGCCCGCCTGGGGCCGTGACAAGAAGCCAGAAGACGATGATCACGAAGAGGATGATGAGTCTGGCGACCAAGAATTTCAGAAAGCTACAGAGGCCATGTGTGTCGATGGCGGTGCCTGCTGCATACCTCTCACCGCCAGCTTAAACAGTGGGCGCATGAGGTTACAGCGGCGGAACCGTCGTTTGATGCCCAAAGGCCGCTGAAGTGGTCCAGCACACCTATCATTTTTGACACTGAGGATCACCCTGATCGCACTACTGCAGTCGGGTGCTTGCCATTGTTGGTTTCACCAACAATACGCAACCTCAAGGTGACAAAGATGCTAGTCGATGGCGGGGCCGGTCTGAACTTAATCTCGCCTGCCGTGATCGAGAAATTGCAGATTCCTGATGAAGACCTCGAAGAGATGGGCACGTTTCAGGGGGTCAACCCAGGAAGAAGTCAACCAAAGGGAAAGGTCATGTTGCCCGTGACCTTTGGAAGTGATCTGAACTACAGGACAGAAAGGATCGTGTTCGATGTTGCCAAGATCCCCTTGCCCTACAACGGGATCCTTGGCCGCCCAGCGCTGGCCAAGTTCATGGCGGCGTCACATTACGCCTACAACACCCTGAAGATGTCAGGACCTATGATGATCATCACCATCCCCTCCGACAAGAAGGATGCACTAATTTGCGCTGACCAACTCTACCAACAAGCAGTTGCAGCAGCCGCCACTGCTAAGGCGCTTGCTCCTGCCACTGGAGCCCCGGGAAGGCAAAAGAAGAAGACCGGTGAGACCTCAGGCACCCACTCCGGCAAGCGCACCTCTTCGGAGTGTAGCGCTCCCGTCGAGGACGTGCCAGAGAGCTCCGCCGACAGAAACAAGAAGTCCAGGGCCACACCGCCAGGAACCAAGAAGGTTTCCGTCAAGGAGGACGGCACGGGAGGAGCTTTTACCATAAGCTCCACCCTTGATGACAAATAGGAAGACGCGCTCGTCACCTTCCTGCGGGCGAATGTCGATGTGTTTGCATGGCAAGCATCCGACATCCCCGGCGTTCCCAGGAAGGTGATTGAGCACCACCTTGTTGTCTGTCCTCATGCGCGGCCCGTCAAGCAGAAGGTCAGAAAGCAAGCTTTGGAACGATAAGAGTTCATCACAGAGGAGATCCGGAAACTGGAAGCAGTGGGTTTGGTAAGAGGAGTGCTCCATCCAACGTGGTTGGCCAATCCGGTGGTAGTGCGCAAGGCAAATGGGAAGTGGAGGTTGTGTATTAATTACACAGATATTAATAAGGCTTGTCCTAAAGACCCCTTCCCATTGTCATGCATCGACCAGATTGTTGACTCCACAGCTGGGTGTGATCTGTTGTCATTCCTCGATGCCTACTCCGGCTACCACCAGATCTTCATGACAAGGGAAGATGAAAAGGAAACGGCATTCATCACCCCATGTGGTACGTATTGCTTTATACGGATGCCTTTCGGGTTGAAGAGTGCTGGTTCAACGTTTGCAAGGGCGGTCCAGATTGGTTTTGAACCCCAGCTCCATAGAAATATGGAAGCTTATATGGATGATATAGTGGTCAAAACCAAGAACAGGGCAACCCTCATATCAGATTTACAAGAAACATTTGCAAACCTACGCAAGATCAACCTCAAGCTGAACCCTGAGAAGTGCGTCTTCAGCATCCCGTCTGGCAAGCTTCTCGGGTTCTTTGTGTCACAGCGTGGGATAGAGGCCAATCCGGACAAGATCAAAGCTATAGAGCAGATTGAAGCGCCCAAGCGAGTCAAGGATGTGTGTCGGCTTGCTGGTTGCATTGCCGCCATGAGCAGGTTCATTTCCAAGTCCGCCGAGCGTGCCCTTCCCTCTTCAAGATTTTGAAAAAGGCGGGCCCGATGGAGCGGACACCAGAAGCCGAAGCAGCATTGCAAGATTTGAAGAGGTACCTCTCCTCCACGCCAATACTAGTTGCGCCTAGGCCACAGGAACCGCTGCTGCTGTACCTGGCGGCAACGAACCAGGTGGTCAGCACCGCACTAGTGACGCAGAGAGAAATTGATGATGAGGTAATAGCAGCGACGGAGCCCGATGCCACCGATGCCGAGACGACGCAGCCGGTTGGAGTGCCGCCAAGGAATAAGATGATGCAGCACCGGGTCTACTTTGTTAGCTC
Source organism: Triticum urartu (assembly GCF_003073215.2). Lineage (NCBI taxonomy): Eukaryota > Viridiplantae > Streptophyta > Magnoliopsida > Poales > Poaceae > Triticum > Triticum urartu. Next base: position 42,133,632 of record NC_053024.1, read on the forward strand.
CCTTCTGCAGGGGGCTAGATCAAGGTACTCCGGTGTGCAGAAAATGCTCTTCGGCCTTCTTATGGCCTCGAGGAAGCTGCGTCACTACTTCCAGGCGCACGAAATCACTGTCGTCACTCGCCTCCCCCTGCAACGGATATTGCACAATCCAGACGCAACGGGAAGAATCGTAGAGTGGGCACTGGAACTGTCCAGCTTTGGCCTCAAGTTTGAGAGAACCTCGACGATTCAAAGCCGAGTCCTGGTGGAGTTCGTTGCAGAATGGACCGCAACGCCTGACGAAGAAACCCAAGAGACTGCTCTCCCCGGCAAGGAGGCAAGTTGCGACTGGATCATGTACTTTGATGGAGCTTTCTCCTTACAGGGCGTCGGGGCTGGCGTACTGCTTGTCGCGCCCACCGGAGAGCACCTCAAGTACGTGATCCAGATGCACTTCCCCAGGGAGGTGTCAACAAACAATACGGCTGAGTACGAAGGGCTGCTTGCCAGTCTTAGGATCGCGGCGGACCTCGGAATCAAGAAACTCGTCGTCAGAGGCGACTCGCAACTTGTCGTCAAGCAAGTCAACAAGGATTACCAGAGCCCGTTGATGAAGGCCTATGTCGATGAAGTGAGAAAGCTGGAAGAGCGTTTTGACGGTATACAGGCAGAATACGTTCCCCGAGCGGAGAATGATATCGCCGATTACCTGTCAAAATGCGCTGCCCTCAAGCTACCTGTGGAACCAGGTACCTTTGTGCTTCAGCTAACTCAGCCATCTGTTGATCCATCAACAGAGCAAAACAAGAGAAGGAAATCAGGGCCCGGCAAGTGCTTTCCCACCGAGCTCCCCGGAGCCGCCGGCAAGGATGTTGCCGGAGATACTGAGCCCGCCACGGGACGGCTAACTCCAGCGGAGCATCAAGCTCTTGCTGTCGAGACAGCCGCTCCTGTAGCGGAGGAAATGCCTTTAGTCCTCGCCGTCGAGCCCCAGGCTCCAGCGTGGGCACAGCATGCCGTCCGATTCCTCCAAATAGGGGAACTTCCTGAGGAGCAGGAAGAAGCGGAAAAAGTAGCCCGTCGCTCTACTATGTACCAGTTCATCGATGACGTCCTGTACAGAAAGAGGCCGAACGGCGTGAAATTGAAGTGTATCCCACGGGAGGAAGGACTGGGGCTGTTGGCGGAGATACATGGAGGCATATGTGGATCCCACATCGGGTCAAGGGCCCTTGCCGGCAAAGTGTTTCGGCAAGGCTTCTTCTGGCCCACCGCCCTCCAGGATGCGACGACACTAGTCACCAGGTGTGAAGCGTGTCAGTTCCATTCAAAGAAGCTTCATCAGCCAGCTCAAGCCCTTCAAACCATTCCTCTCTCCTGGCCCTTCTCGGTCTAGGGGCTCGACATACTGGGCCCTTTCCCCCGCGCTGTCGGGGGCTTTGAGTACTTGTACGTCGCAATCGACAAGTTCACAAAGTGGCCATAGGTGGAAGCAGTGAGGAAGGTCACAGCTCAGTCAGCCATCAAATTCTTCAAGGGACTAGTGTGCCGTTTTGGTGTACCCAACAGGGTCATCACCGACAACGGTACACAGTTCACAAGCCGCACCTTCATGCAATATACCCAAGACCTCGGCAGTAAAGTCTGTTTCGCTTCCGTTGCTCACCCACAAAGCAATGGTCAAGTTGAGAGGGCAAATGCTGAAGTACTGCGAGGCTTAAGGACACAGACCTTTGACAGGCTGCGCAAGAGTGGAAGGCGCTGAATTGATGAATTGCCGGCGGTTCTTTGGTCAATCAAAACGACACCAAATCGAGCCACCGGCCAGACACCCTTTGCCTTGGTATACGGGGCAGAAGCAGTTCTCCCCACGGAACTCATATACGGGTCACCTCGAGTACTCGCTTATGACGAGCTTGAGCAAGAGCAATTGCGGCAAGAAGACGCAACGCTCCTTGAGGAAGATCGTCTTCAGGCGGCTGTGAGAGCAGCGCGCTACCAGCAAGCCTTGCGCCGCTACTATAGCCGCAAGGTTCATGCCCGAAGCTTTGAGGAAGGCGACCTTGTTCTTCGGCGCGTTCAATCAGCCAAGAATTCCAACAAGTTGACGCCGAAGTGGGAAGGCCCTTATCGGGTAATACGAGTCACCAGGCCCGACGCAGTCCGCCTGGAGACCGAAGATGCCGTTCCAGTGAGTAACTCCAGGAACATTGAGCATCTTCGCAAGTTTTACCCGTGAGGCGCAGCATGCCGGCCCCCCGGCAAGCCACCTTTTGTAGGAGCCTTGCCGATGACGCATGTAACCCTCTGTACAAAGCCAGGCGCAGACCCTGAGCAGAAGTAAATGAAGCGCTGGCGCCCTGAGTTATAGCATGCATGCTAGGTCGAGTCTCGTCCTTGGTTAGGGTTGATAGTGCTTAGCGGCGACTAACCCCTAGCTTAGAGGTCGAGTGTGCGTCTCTTTGTCTTTCTTTTGTCTTCTTTGGTTCACAGGACACACGGATATCCGTGCCGAACCACTTGGGGAGGAAAAAAAGAGGAACAGACCAGCATCTAGCCCCCGGCAAGCCAGTATTGCCGGGGGCTGCAAGAGCAAAGATTCACCCACGGCGAACCCGGGTTGCCGGGGACTGCAGCTTCAGATAAGTTCTTCATCCCTTATCATGCATTCCATTATGGACTGAGGTATGTGAAACCTTGTTTTCCCATAAGCTACCGTGCTCCCATAACTCTAGGCCCTAGGGCTCATTCCTGGGGCCAAGTTTGGTTGTAGTCGCGGCAGGGAAAGGATGAAACAAGGAGCCTGAACCCGCCTCATCCCTGCCTCCGCCAAAGGCGTGAGGAAGGTCGAGCGAAGTGGGGAGACGGCAAGGCCTGCTGCCGAGCAAGGAAATGTTTATCTTAAAGATTTCAAGGATTTATTCCTTGCTGTGGGTTTCACCCACAAACAAATGACCCGGCAAGCATCCCTTTTTCATTAAAAACATTCCACTCAGGTGCAGTCCATAGGGAATGAAAAACATGAATGATGGGATTACAAGTTTTAAATTCAACAAAGGCCCGAAGGCTTACAAACTAAAAAGAGATAAGGTGCCTATAATCCCTTTCTTGTCCCTCTCCTCAGGAGGCAGGTCAAGGAGGCAAAAAGGACAAAAGGAGCGCCTAGGTGAGCTACGGGTGGCAGAAGACACCAAGAGAACATCTTGGTGGCCGTCCAAAGGCTGGATGGTGATGGCGGCGCCGGAAGCAGAGCTCGAAGACGAGGCGGCATGATGTCAGCACGCGTCAAAGGCATCAGTGCCCACGTACTCCGACTTGACGGCCTTGCCGCCCGCCCTCTTCCTCTTCCGCAGCCTCCCAACGCCAGCCGCCCAAGGAGACGACCCCGAGAAGTTCAGGGAGCCAGTGACACGGATGATGGGGTCGCTGGTGCCGCATGGAGCGGCGCCCGACACCTAATCGGACCCGTCATCCTGCCGCCTACTACCCTCGTCGTCGCTGCCGCTGTCCTCCTCGTCACTCCCGCCCGAGGAGGAGTCTTCACTGTCAGAAGAGCTCTCCACGCAGCACCTTGCACGGGTCCCAAAGCACCCGAAGACCTTGACGGAGAGAAGGCCACCCTCCATCAGCTTAAAATGGAGAGTGAGCCCCTCCGTCAAGCGGTGGATATGAGCAAACGTCTTCCATCCCCGACAAAGATACATCACGTGAGGGGCGGGGAAGTCGATGCGAACCCGCGTGCCACTGATCCCGCAGCCCCTCATGTGCAGCCGCAACGACTCCGGCGGATCCAGCTCCATTTCCCGCGCAAATAGAGTCGGGAGACGAAGGCGACGGTGCGGCAGCCGGCGCAGCCTGACGAAGAACTCACAAGGGTCATCCCCAACATGGCCCTCCATTGGAGGAGGAGCTGCTGGCGGAGGCGAGGCCGGCGCGCCACCCCATCCTCCTCTTCCTCGAGCACCCCGGCCTCGCCCACGGCCTCGCCCCATCCCCCTTCCCCTCACGGCTGGCTCTGCCACCGCAGGCGTAGGAGAAGGAGGGGCGCGCTGTCGAGCGGCGACCCTCGCCGCCACTGTTGAAGGACCAGGATTCCCTCTCTCCATGACGGATGGAAGGGAGGAGCAGAAGCTGAAGGAAGAAGAAGATGAAAGAATGCGGGACGCCATCCCCCCCTTCCCGCTCTTTATAAAGGGTCGGGGTTGGGGCTCGTCCACCCCGCTCGGCCAATCAAGATACGGAAGGCGCAGGGAGCCAGGACCGGCCCGCCGCCCCAACCAGCGACGGCCCGGTTTCCCGCCTCCACCGTTTGCCACCCAGGTGCATGGGAGACACATGGCGGACGTGTAGAACCGAGGGGACGGGTGAGACGACCACTCCCTACCCCGTGATCGTGGGTAGTGGACGCCTTGAAGACCGTGCCTCAGCCCCATTCAGTAAATGGGTCGCGCCTCCACGCCTCCCTCCGTTTATGGGGAAGGCGCGAACCGCCCCTTGACTACGATGTGACGCATGCCTGCGGGAACCAACCCCACGCGTGCTGCCCACGTCACACGCACGTCCCCATGCCGCGCCACGCGCGGGAGTCGTGGGAAGCACAGCACGCGAAGAATCTTACCGCGGTAAAAACCGCCCCGCCTGCCCGCGCACCGTGTTTGGGCCTAGCCCAACAACGCGTTGCGCTTATGTGTGGCCCAGGCCCGGGGCCTCCTGTCAGTGTACAAAAAGAGGGGTACACTTTTTGTACCCCTATAACTATGCACGGGCAGTCTGAGCCACAGGAACCACCACACCAAGCAAGGCAAGGGAGGTGAGCCAGGGTAAGACCGAAGCTCAAGAGAACTAGAACGACGCCAAGGCCAAGACCACGAAGAGCAAAGGGGACGAAGCGGACTCCCCCAGCAAGATCCTTGCCGGGGGACAGTTCTAGCAGCCCCGGCAAGACCCTTGCCGCGGCGACTCATCCCGCGCCTACGGAGCAAATCACCCTTGAGTCCACTGCCCCCAAAGGGCAAGGATTCGGGAGACATCCCCGTGGCGGCATGCAGACCTTTGTGAAGACATTCAAGATCAGATACGCACTAAGGAGACGACAACCCTTGGCGGGATCCCAGCCGAGGAAGACCACAAGGCCCCCGGCAAGCGCCTTGCCGGGGATGACAGCAGGCGCCTCGGCAAGACCCTTGCCGGGGCCCCGGCAAGGCCCTTGCTGAGGACACCCGCAGGGCCACCATCAGGCCCACGCCGACTAAACCTCCACCACCGCATGCATGCAGCTGCCGACCCAACCAGCTGGGCAGGCACCTGCGTGGCGGCATGCAGATCTTCGTGAAGACCCACCACTACACCACCTCAGCTGCCTGCCTACCTACGTGGCATCGCAGGCGTCGCTGGCCAGGGCGCGTGTCGACACAAGAAGGAGTGGCGACGGACGAGACATGTTTCTCACCCGTCCCCGATAAAGCAAAGACACCTAAGCAAGACGCATTAAATGCGCCTTGTCATGTAATGCGAGGGATAACCTCGCATCACTGGACCCTTTCCACCTCCTGTGTGCCACTGTGGCAACCCCTTTTTCTATAAAAGGAGGCCCGAGGCGACCAGGAGAAGGATTCGGCTTTTTGGAGCTCCTCACGCCCCATAGCTAGCTCAAGAACACATATATACAATCCACCAAAGCAGGAGTAGGGTTTTACGCATCCTCGCGGCCCGAACCTGAATAAACGAACTGTGTGCTACCTGTTAGATCCGCTCTTCTCACGACCCCGCGCCCCGCTAACCGTAGTAGGGATTCTTGTGATCCCATAGGTGTCGTTCCGCACCGACACTAACTTAACAAACTATCGTTGTGGTTTTGATGCGTAGGTAAGAACGGTTCTTTCTCAGCCCGTAGCAGCCACGTAAAACTTGCAACAACAAAGTAGAGGACGTCTAACTTGTTTTTGCAGGGCATGTTGTGATGTGATATGGTCAAGATGTGATGAGATATAAGTTGTTGTATAAGATGATCATGTTTTGTTGAAGTTATCGGCAACTGGCAGAAGCCTTATGGTTGTCTCTTTATTGCATAAGATGCAAGCGCCAAATAATTGTTTTACTTTATCGCTATGTGATAGCAATAGTTGCAAGAGAAATAGTTGGCGAGACGACCATGTGACGACACATTGATATAGATCAAGATGATGGAGATCATGGTGTCATGCCGGTGACGATGGAAATCATGACGATGCTTTGGAGATGGAGATCAAAGGCACAAGATGATGATGGCCATGTCATGTCACATATTTTGATTGCATGTGATGTTTATCTTTTATACATCTTATTTTGCTTAGTTTGGCGGTAGCTTTATAAGATGATCTCTCACTAATTATCAAGGTACAAGTGTTCTCCCTGAGTATGCACCGTTGTGAAAGTTCTTCATGCTTAGACACCACGTGATGATCGGGTGTGATAGGCTCTACGTTCAAATACAACGGGTGCAAAACAGTTGCACACGCGGAATACTCAGGTTAAACTTGACAAGCCTAGCATATAACAGATATGGCCTCGGAACACTGAGACTAAAAGGTCGAGCGTGAATCATATAGTAGATATGATCAACATAGTGATGTTCACCATTGAAACTACTCCATCTCACGTGATGATCGGACATGGTTTAGTTGATATGGATCACGTGATCACTTAGAGGATTAGAGGGATGTCTCTCTAAGTGGGAGTTCTTAAGTAATATGATTAATTGAACTTAAATTTATCATGAACTTAGTCCTGGTAGTATTAGCATATCTATGTTGTAGATCAATAGCTCGCGTTTAGCTCCCCTGTTTTATTTTTGGTATGTTCCTAGAGAAAACTAAGTTGAAAGATGTTAGTAGCAATGATGCGGATTGGATCCGTGATCTGAGGTTTATCCTCATTGCTGCACAGAAGAATTATGTCCTTGATGCACCGCTAGGTGACAAACCTATTGCAGGAGTAGATGCAGATGTTATGAACGTTTGGCTAGCTCAATATGATGACTACTTGATAGTTTAGTGCACCATGCTTAAACGGCTTAGAATCTGGACTTCAAAGACGTTTTGAACGTCATGGACCATATGAGATGTTCCAGGAGTTGAAGTTAATATTTCAAGCAAATACCCGAGTTGAGAGATATGGAGTCTCCAACAAGTTCTATAGCTAAAAGATGGAGGAGAATAGCTCAAGCAGTGAGCATGTGCTCAGATTATCTGGGTACTACAATCGCTTGAATCAAGTGGGAGTTAATCTTCCAGATAAAATAGTGATTGACAGAATTCTCTAGTCACCATCACAAAGTTAGTAGAACTTCGTGATGAACTATAATATGCAAGGGATAACAGAAACGATTCCCAAGCTCTTCGTGATGCTGAAATCGACGAAGGTAGAAATCAAGAAAAGCATCAAGTGTTGATGGTAAAAAAAACCACTAGTTTCAAGTAAAGGGACAAAGGGAAGAAAGGGGAACTTCAAGAAGAACGGCAAGCAAGTTGCTGCTCAAGTGAAAAAACCCAAGTCTGGACCTAAGCCTGAAACTGAGTGCTTCTACTGCAAAGGGACTCGTCACTGGAAGCGGAGCTACCCCAAGTAATTGGCGGATAAGAAGGATGGCAAAGTGAACATAGGTATATTTGATATACATGTTATTGATGTGTACTTTACTAGTGTTTATAGCAACCCCTCAGTATTTGATACTAGTTCAGTTGCTAAGAATAGTAACTCGAAACGGGAGTTGCAGAATGAACAGAGACTAGTTAAGGGTGAAGTGACAATGTGTATTGCAAATGGTTCCAAGATTGATATGATCATCATCGCACACTCCCTATACTTTCGAGATTAGTGTTAAACCTAAAATAAATGTTATTTAGTGTTTGCGTTGAGCATGAATATGATTGGATCATGTTTATTGCAATACGGTTATTCATGTAAGTTAGAGAATAATTGTTGTTCTGTTTACATGAATAAAACCTTCTAAGGTCATACACCCAATGAAAATGGTTTGTTGGATCTCGATCATGGTGATACACATTTTCATAATATTGAAGCCAAAAGATGCAAAGTTAATAATGATAGTGCAACTTATTTTTGGCACTGTTGTTTAGGTCATATTGGTGTAAAGCACATGAAGAAAATCCATGCTGATGGGCTTTTGGAATCACTTGATTATAAATTAGTTGATGCTTGTGAACCATGCCTCATGGGCAAGATGACTAAGACTCCGTTCTTCGGAACAATGGAGCAAGCAACAGATTTGTTGGAAATCATACATACTGATGTATGTGGTCCGATGAATATTGAGGCTCGCGGCAGGTATCATTATTTTCTGATCTTCACAGATGATTTGAGCGGATATGAGTATATCTACTTGATGAAACACAAATCTGAAACATTTGAAAAGTTCAAAGAATTTCAGAGTGAAGTGGAGAATCATCGTAACAAAAATAAAAGTTTCTACGATATGATCGCAGAAGTAAAATATTTGAGTTACGAGTTTGGCCTTCAGTTAAAACAATGTGAAATAGTTTCACTACTCACGCCACCTGGAACACCACAGTGTAATGGTGTGTCCGAACGTCATAATCATACTTTATTAGATATGGTGCCATCTATGTTGTCTCTTACCGATTTACCACTATCGTTTTGGGGTTATGCATTAGAGACAGCTACATTCACGTTAAATAGGGCACCATCTAAATCCGTTGAGACGACACCGTATGAACTATGGTTTGGCAAGAAACCTAAGCTGTCGTTTCTTAAAGTTTGAGGTTGCAATGCTTATGTGAAAAAGTTTCAACCTGATAAGCTCAGACCCAAATCGGAGAAGTGCGTCTTCATAGGATACCCAAAAGAAAATGTTGGGTACACCTTATATCACAGATCCGAAGGCAAGATATTCATTGCTGAGAATGGATCCTTTCTAGAGAAGGAGTTTATCTCGAAAGAAGTGAGTGGGAGGAAAGTAGAACTTGATGAGCTAACTGTACCTCCTCCCTTATTGGAAAGTAGTTCATCACAGAAATCTGTTCCTGTGACTACTACACCAATTAGTGAGGAAGCTAATGATGATGATCATGTAACTTCAGATCAAGTTACTACCGAACCTCGTAGGTAAACCAAAGTGAGATCCGCATCAGAGTGGTACGGTAATCCTGTTCTGGAGGTCATGTTACTTGACCATGACGAACCTACGAACTATGAGGAAGCGATGATGAGCCCAGATTCCACGAAATGGCTTGAGGCCATGAAATCTGAGATGAGATCCATGTATGAGAACAAAGTATGGACTTTGATTGACTTGCCCAATGATTGGCGAGCCATTGAGATTAAATGGATCTTCAAGAGGAAAACAGACATTGATAGTAGTGTTACTATCTACAAAGCTAGAATTGTCGCAAAAAGGTTTTCAACAAGTTCAAGGTGTTGACTACGATGAGAATTTCTCACTCGTATCTATGCTTAAGTCTGTCCGAATCATGTTAGCAATTGCCGCATTTTATGAAATCTGGCAAATAGATAAACAAAACCACATTCCTTAGTGGATTTATTTAAGAAGAGTTGTATATGATGCAACCAGAAGGTTTTGTCAATCCTAAAGGTGCCAACAAAATATGCAAGCTCCAGCGATCCATCTATGGACTGGTGCAAGCATCTCGGAGTTGGAATATACGCTTTGATAAGTTGATCAAAGCATATAGTTTTATACAGACTTGCGGTGAAGCCTGTATTTATGAGAAAGTGAGTGGGAGCACTACAACAATTCTGATAAGTATATGTGAATGACATATTGTTGATCGGAGATAATGTAAAATTATTCTTCAAAGCATAAAGGAATGTTTGAAAGGAGTTTTTCAAAGAAAGACCTCGGTGAAACTACTTACATATTGAGCATCAAGATCTATAGAGATAGATCAAGACGCTTGATAAGTTTTCAATGAGTACATACCTTGACAAAATTTTGAAGTAGTTCAAAATGGAACAGTCAAAGAAAGAGTTCTTTCCCGTGTTACAAGGTGTGAAACTGAGTAAGAGCCAAAACCCGACCACAACAGAAGATAGAAAGAGAATGAAAGTCATTCCCTATGCCTTGGCCATAGGTTCTATAAAATATGCCATGCTATGTACCAGATCTATTGTATACCCTACACTGTTTTTAGCAAGGGAGTACAATAGTGATCTAGGAGTAGATCACTAGACAGCGGTCAAAATTATCCTTAGTGAAATAAGGATATGTTTCTCGATTATGGAAGTGACAAAAAGGTTCATCGTAAAAGGTTATGTCGATGCAAATTTTGACACTGATCCAGATGAATCTAAGTCTCAATCTGGATACATATTGAAAGTGGGAGCAATTAGCTAGAGTAGCTCCATGCAGAGCATTGTTGACATAGAAATTTGCAAAATACATACAGATCTGAATGTTGCAGACCCGTTGACTAAACGTCTCTCACAAGCAAAACATGATCACACCTTAGTACTCTTTGGGTGTTAATCACATAGCGATGTGAACTAGATTATTGACTCTAGTAAACCCTTTGGGTGTTGGTCACATGATGATGTGAACTATGGGTGTTAATCACATGGTGATGTGAACTATTGATGTTAAATCACATGGCGATGTGATCTAGATTATTGACTCTAGTGCAAGTGGGAGACTGAAGTAAATATGCCCTAGAGGCAATAATAAATGTATTATTTATTTCCTTATTTCATGATAAATGTTTATTATTCATGCTAGAATTGTACTAACCGGAAACATAATACATGTGTGAATGCATAGACAAACAGAGTGTAACTAGTATGCCCCTACTTGACTAGCTCGTTGATGAAAGATGGTTAAGTTTCCTAACCATAGACATGAGTTGTCATTTGATTAACGGGATCACATCATTAGGAGAATGATGTGATTGACTTGACCCATTCCGTTAGCTTAGCACTTGATCGTTTAGTTTGTTGCTATTGCTTTCTTCATGACTTATACATGTTCCTATGACTATGAGATTATGCAACTCCCGTTTACCGGAGGAACACTTTGGGTGCCACCAAATGTCACAACGTAACTGGGTGATCATAAAGGTTCTCTACAGGTGTCTTTGAAGGTACTTGTTGGGTTGGCGTATTTCGAGATTAAGATTTGTCACTCCAATTGTCGGAGAGGTATCTCTGGGCGCACTCGGTAATGCACATCACTATAAGCCTTGCAAGCATTGCAACTAATGAGTTAGTTGCGGGATGATGTATTACAGAATGAGTAAAGAGACTTGCCGGTAACGATATTGAACTAGGTATTTGATGTCTACTACACAACCTTCTTATTGTAGACGTTGTTGGGCCTCCAAGTGCAGAGGTTTGTAGGACAGTAGCAAATTTCCCTCAAGTGGATGACCTAAGGTTTATCAATCCGTAGGAGGCGTAGGATGAAGATGGTCTCTCTCAAGCAACCCTGCAACCAAATAACAAAGAGTCTCTTGTGTCCCCAACACACCCAATACAATGGTAAATTGTATAGGTGCACTAGTTCGGCGAAGAGATGGTGATACAAGTGGTATATGGATAGTAGATAAAGGTATTTGTAATCTGAAATTATAAAAACAGCAAGGTAACAAGTGATAAAAGTGAGCGTAAACGGTATTGCAATGCTAGGAAACAAGGCCTAGGGTTCATACTTTCACTAGTGTAAGTTCCCTCAACAATACTAACATAATTGGATCATAAAACTATCCCTCAACATGCAACAAAGATTCACTCCAAAGTCACTAATAGCGGAGAACGAACGAAGAGATTATGGTAGGGTACGAAACCACCTCAAAGTTATTCTTTCCAATCAATCCGTTGGGCTATTCCTATAAGTGTCACAAACAGCCCTAGAGTTCATACTAGAATAACACCTTAAGACACAAATCAACCAAAACCCTAATGTCACCTAGATACTCCAATGTAACCTCAAGTATCCGTGGGTATGATTATACGATATGCATCACACAATCTCGGATTCATCTATTCAACCAACACAAAGGACCTCAAAGAGTGCCCCAAAGTTCTACCGGAGAATCACGACGAAAACGTGTGCCAACCCCTATGCATAGGTTCATGGGCAGAACCCGCAAGTTGATCACCAAAACATACATCAAGTGAATCACGTGATATCCCATTGTCACCACAGATATCCACGGCAAGACATACATCAAGTGTTCTCAAATCTTAAAAACTCAATCCGATAAGATTACTTCAAAGGGGAAACTCAATTCATTACCAGAGAGAAGAGGGGGAGGAGAAACATAGGATCCAACTATAATAGCAAAGCTCGCGATACATCAAGACCGTATCATCTCAAGAACACAAGAGAGAGAGAGAGAGATCAAACACATAGCTACTGGTACATACCCTCAGCCTCGAGGGAGAACTACTCCCTCCTCGTCATGGAGAGCACCGGGATGATGAAGATGGCCACCGGAGAAGGATTGCCCCCTCCGACAGGGTGCCGGAACGGGTCTAGATTGGTTTTCGGTGGCTACGGAGGCTTTTGGCGGCGGAACTCGTGATCTAATCTCTGTTCTGGAAGTTTCAGGGTACGACGATATATATGGGTGCAGGAAGTACGTCGGAGGAGCCACGGGGGCCCCACGAGGCAGGGGGGCGCGCCCCCCACCCTTGTGAGCACCTCCTGTATCTCCTGACGTGGAGTCCAAGTCTATCTGGTGGCTTTAGTTCCAAAAATAACTTCTTCAGTTGATTTCGTTCCGTTTCGACTCCGTTTGGTATTCCTTTTCTTCGAAACACTGAAATAGGCATAAAACAGCAAATTTGGGTTGGGCCTCCAGTTAATAGGTTAGTCCCAAAATAATATAAAAGTGGAAAATAAAGCCCAATATTGCCCAAAACAATAGATAATATAGCATGGAGCAATAAAAAATTATAGATACATTGGAGACGTATCAAGCATCCCCAAGCTTAATTCCTGCTCGTCCTTGAGTAGGTAAATGTTAAAAAGGATAATTTTTGATGTGGAATGCTAGTTGGCATAATTTCAATGTAATTCTTCTATCCATAAGATTCAGGACAAAAGTTCATATTGACATAAAAATAATGATACTTCAAGCATACTAACTAAGCAATCATGTCTTCTCAAAATAACATGGCTAAAGAAAGCTATCCCTACAAAATCATATAGTCTGGCTATGCTCCATCTTCACCACACAAAATATTTAAATCATGCACAACCCCGATGACAAGCCAAGCAATTGTTTCATACTTTTGATGTTCTCAAACTTTTTCAATCTTCATGCAATACATGGGCATGAGCCATGGACATAACACTATAGGTGGAATAGAATGGTGGTTGTGGAGAAGACAAAAAGGAGAAGATAGTCTCACATCAACTAGGCGTATCAACGGGCTATGGAGATGCCCATTAATAGATATCAATGTGAGTGAGTAGGGATTGCCATGCAACGGATGCACTAGAGCTATAAGTATATGAAAGCTCAACAAAAGAAACTAGTGGGTGTGCATCCAACTCGCTTGCTCACGAAGACCTAGGGCATTTTGAGGAAGCCCATCATTGGAATATACAAGCCAAGTTCTATAATGAAAGATTCCCACTAGTATATGAAAGTGACAACATAGGAGACTCTCTATCATGAAGATGATGGTGCTACTTTGAAGCACAAGTGTGGTAAAAGGATAGTAGCATTGTCCCTTCTCTCTTTTTCTCTCATTTTTTAATTTTTTTATTTTTTTTATTTGGGCCTTCTCTTTTTTATGGCCTCTTTTCTCCTTTTCTTTATTTTGGCTTCTTTGGCCTCTTTTATTTATTTATTTATTTTCGTCCGGAGTCTCATCCCGACTTGTGGGGGAATCATAGTCTCCATCATCCTTTCCTCACTGGGACAATGCTCTAATAATGATGATCATCACACTTTTATTTACTTACAACTCAAGAATTACAACTCGATACTTAGAACAAGATATGACTCTATATGAATGCCTCCGGCGGTGTACCGGGATATGCAATGACTCATGAGTGACATGTATGAAAGAATTATGAATGGTGGCTTTGCCACAAATACGATGTCAACTACATGATCATGCTAAGCAATATGACAATGATGGAGTGTGTCATAAACAGAACGGTGGAAAGTTGCATGGCAATATATCTCGTAATGGCTATGGAAATGCCATAATAGGTAGGTATGGTGGCTGTTTTGAGGAAGTTATATGGTGGGTTTATGGTAGCGGCGAAAGTTGCGCGGTACTAGAGAGGCTAGCAATGGTGGAAGGGTGAGAGTGCGTATAATCCATGGACTCAACATTAGTCATAAAGAACTCACATACTTATTGCAAAAATCTATTAGTTATCGAAACAAAGTACTACGCGCATGATCCTAGAGGGATAGATTGGTAGGAAAAGACCATCGCTCGTCCCCGACCGCCACTCATAAGGAAGGCAATCAATAAATAAATCATGCTCCGACTTCATCACATAACGGTTCACCATACGTGCATGCTACGGGAATCACAAACTTCAACACAAGTATTTCTCAAATTCACAACTACTCAACTAGCATGACTCTAATATTACCATCCTCATATCTCAAAACAATCATCAAGTATCAAACTTCTCTTAGTATTCAACACACTCATAAGAGAATTTAATTATTCTTGAATACCTAGCATATTAGGATTTTAAGCAAATTACCATGCTATTTAAGACTCTCAAAATAATCTAAGTGAAGCATGAGAGTTCATATATTTCTTCAAAATAAAACTACCACCATGCTCTAAAAGATATAAGTGAAGCACTAGAGCAAACGACAAACTACTCCGAAAGATATAAGTGAAGATCAATGAGTAGTCGAATAATTGTGCAACTATGTGAAGACTCTCTAACATTTAATAATTTAAGATCTTGGTACTCTATTCAAACAGCAGGCAAAGCAAAATAAAATGACAGTCTAATAATGGCAAACATTATGTGAAGAAGCAAAACTTAGGATCAATCGAAACTAACCGATAATTGTTGAAGAAGAAAGGTGGGATGCCAACCGGGGCATCCCCAAGCTTAGATGCTTGAGACTTCTTGAAATATTATCTTGGGGTGCCTTGGGCATCCCCAAGCTTGAGATTTTGTGTCTCCTTAATTCCTCTCATATCACGGTCTCCCTAAATTTCAAAAGCTTCATCCACACAAAACTCAACAAGGACTCGTGAGATAAGTTAGTATAAACCATTGCCAAAACCTTATCATACTCTACTGTGGAAAATTACTAAAATTATTATTAAACATTGCATACTAAATGCCTCTGCATATTTAATAGTGCTATCCTCAAATAGAATCATTAAAGAAGCAAACATATGCAAACAATGCAAACATAACAGCAATCTGCCTAAACAAGATAGTCTGTAAAGAATGCAGCAACATCCATAGTTCCCTAGCTCCAAAAATTATGAAATAAAATTCCTACTGTATTAAATTTATCAGATCTTAATATGCAAAAGGTTTCAACATTTTATCACATTCTGAATTTTCTAGGGAATTATTACAACAGCGGTAAACTTTCTGTTTTCAAACAGCAACATGTATACTTGTAACATAGGCATAGTAAAGGCTATCAATGCCACTTTTATTGAAATAAAAGATGCAAAACATTGTTCTAAATAACATCAATCAAATCCTAACAAAATAAATTGACACACCAAGCAAAACACATATCATGTGGCGAATAAAAATATAGCTCCAAGTAAAGTTACCGATGAACGAAGACGAAAGAGGGGATGCCTTCCGGGGCATCCCCAAGATTAGGCTCTTGGATATCCTTGAATATTAACTTGGGGTGCCTTGGGAATCCCCAAGATTAGGCTCTTGCCACTGCTTATTCCATAGTCCATTGAATCCTTACCCAAAACTTGAAAACTTCACAACACAAAACTTAAAGCAGAAAACTCGTAAGCTCCGTTAGTATAAGAAAGTAAATCACCACTTCAAGGTACTGTAATGAACTCATTCTTTATTTATATTGGTGTTAAACTTACTGTATTCCAAATTCTCTATGGTTTATAAACTATTTTACTAGCCATAGATTCATCAAAATAAGCAAACAACACACGAAAAACAGAATCTGTCAAAAACAGAACAGTCTGTAGTAATCTGGATCAAACGTATACTTATGTAACTCATAAAATTCTCAAATAAATTGCTGGACCTGAGGAATTTATATATTAACTATATTAAAAAATAATTAACTAAATAGCACTCTCCAAATAAAAATGGCAGTAATTCTTGTGAGCGCTAAAGTTTCTGTTTTTTACAGCATGATCAACAAGACTTTCCCCAAGTCTTCCCAAAGGTTCTACTTGGCACAAACACTAATTAAACACATAAAACCACATATAAACAGAGGCTAGATAAATTATTTATTACTAAACAGGAACAAAAATAAAATTGGGTTGCCTCCCAACAAGCGCTATCGTTTAATGCCCCTAGCTAGGCATGATAATGACAATGATGCTCACATAAATGATAAGAATTGAAACATAAAGAGAGCATCATGAAGAATATGACTACACATTTAAGTCTAAACCACTTCCTATGCATAGGTATTTTGTGAACAAACAATTTATGGGAGCAATAATCAACTAGCATAGGAAGGCAAAACAAGCATAACTTCAAAACTTTAAGCACATAGAGAGGAAACTTGATATTATTGCAATTCCTACAAGCATATGTTCCTCCCTCATAATAATTTTCAGTAGCATCATGAATGAATTCAACAATATAACCAGCACCTAAAGCATTCTTTTCATGATCTACAAGCATAGAAAATTTATTACTCTTCACATAAGCAAAATTCTTCTTATTTGGAATAGTGGGAGCATCATAGGAAACTTGAATACTATAAATTGTTTCCACATTAAAAGAGTAATGTTCAGAGAAGGGGTAATCATAACCATGACAAGTTTTATAAATATAATCACTACTTTTTATAGCATAAGTATCATCACAATAATCATCATAGATAGGAGGCATGCTTTCATTATAATAAATTTGCTCATCAAAACTTGGGGGACAAAAAATATCATCTTCATCAAACGTAGCTTCCCCAAGCTTGTGGCTTTGCATATCATTAGCATCATGGATATTCAAGGAATTCATACTAACAACATTGCAATTATGCTTATCATTCAAATATTTAGTGCCAAACATTTTATAGATTTCTTCTTCTAGCACTTGAGCACAATTATCCTTTCCATCATACTCACGAAAGATATTAAAAAGGTGAAGCATATGAGACAAACTCAATTCCATTTTTTTATAGTTTTATTTTATAAACTAAACTAGTGATAAAACAAGAAACTAAAAGACTCGATTGCAAGATCTAAAGATATACCTTCAAGCACTCACCTCCCCGGCAACGGCGCCAGAAAAGAGCTTGATGTCTACTACACAACCTTCTTCTTGTAGACGTTGTTGGGACTCCAAGTGCAGAGGTTTGTAGGACAGTAGCAAATTTCCCTCAAGTGGATGACCTAAGGTTTATCAATCCGTAGGAGGCGTAGGATGAAGATGGTCTCTCTCAAGCAACCTTGCAACCAAATAAAAAAGAGTCTCTTGTGTCCCCAACACACCCAATATAATGGTAAATTGTATAGGTGCACTAGTTCGGCGAAGAGATGGTGATACAAGTGGTATATGGATAGTAGATAAAGGTATTTGTAATCTGAAATTATAAAAACAGCAAGGTAACAAGTGATAAAAGTGAGCGTCAACGGTATTGCAATGCTAGGAAACAAGGCCTAGGGTTCATACTTTCACTAGTGTAAGTTCCCTCAACAATTCTAACATAATTGGATCATAAAACTATCCCTCAACATGCAACAAAGAGTCACTCCAAAGTCACTAATAGCGGAGAACGGACGAGGAGATTATGGTAGGGTACGAAACCACCTCAAAGTTATTCTTTCCAATCAATCCGTTGGGCTATTCCTATAAGTGTCACAAACAGCCCTAGAGTTCATACTAGAATAACATCTTAAGACACAAATCAACCAAAACCCTAATGTCACCTAGATACTCCAATTTCACCTCAAGTATCCGTGGGTATGATTATACGATATGCATCACACAATCTCAGATTCATCTATTCAACCAACACAAAGGACCTCAAAGAGTGCCCCAAGGTTCTACTGGAGAATCACGACAAAAACGTGTGCCAACCCCTATGCATAGGTTCATGGGCGGAACCCGCAAGTTGATCACCAAAACATACATCAAGTGAATCACGTGATATCCCATTGTCACCACAGATATCCACGGCAAGACATACATCAAGTGTTCTCAAATCTTTAAAGACTCAATCCGATAAGATTACTTCAAAGGGGAAACTCAATTCATTACAAGAGAGAAGAGGGGGAGGATAAACATAGGATCCAACTATAATAGCAAAGCTCGCGATACATCAAGATCGTATCATCTCAAGAACACGAGAGAGAGAGATCAAACACATAGCTACTGGTACATACCCTCAGCCCCGAGGGAGAACTACTCCCTCCTCGTCATGGAGAGCACCGGGATGATGAAGATGGCCACCGGAGAAGGATTGCCCCCTCCGGCAGGGTGCCGGAACGGGTCTAGATTGGTTTTCGGTGGCTACGGAGGCTTCTGGCGGCGGAACTCCCGATCTAATCTCTGTTCTGGAAGTTTCAGGGTATGACGATATATATGGGTGCAGGAAGTACGTATGAGGAGCCACGGGGGCCCCACGAGGCAGGGGGCGCGCCCTAGGGGGGCGGGGGCGCCCCCCACCCTCGTGAGCACCTCCCGTATCTCCTGACGTGGAGTCCAAGTCTATCTGGTGGCTTTCGTTCCAAAAATAACTTCTCCAGCTGATTTCGTTCCGTTTCACCTCCGTTTCACCTCCGTTTGATATTCCTTTTCTTCGAAACACTGAAATAGGCATAAAACAGCAAATCTGGGCTGGGCCTCCGGTTAATAGTTAGTCCCAAAAATAATATAAAAGTGGAAAATAAAGCCCAATATTGCCCAAAACAGTAGATAATATAGCATGGAGCAATCAAAAATTATAGGTACGTTGGAGACGTATCAGTATTAAGATACCAACGATCGAATCTCGGGCAAGTAACATACCGATGACAAAGGGAACAACGTATGTTGTTATGCGGTCTGACCGATAAAGATCTTCGTAGAATATGTAGGAGCCAATATGGGCATCCAGGTCCCGCTATTGGTTTTTGACCAGAGAGGTGTCTCGGTCATGTCTACATAGTTCTCGAACCCGCAGGGTCCGCACGCTTAACGTTCGTTGACGATATAGTAATATGAGTTATGTATGTTGGTGACCGAATGTTGTTCGGAGTTCCGGATACGATCATGGACATGACGAGGAACTCTGGAATGGTCCGGAGATAAAGATTGATATATGGGATAATAGTGTTTGGACTCTGGAAGGGTTCCGGAATTCGCCGGAAGGGGTTCCGGATGTTTCGCGAAATCTTTGGGTACGAGAACACTTTATTTGGGCCAAAGGGGAAAGCCCACAAGGTTTTTGGAAAGCGCAAAAGGAAGTTTTGCGGAGTCCAGGGGCCAAACGCCAGGGTCCCTGGCGTCTGGGTCCAAACGCCGGGAACCCTGGCGTCTGGCCCTAGAGTCCGAGAAGGACTCTTGCCTTTCGGGTGAAACCGACTTTGTGGAGGCTTTTACTCCAAGTTTCGACCCCAAGACTCAACATATAAATAGAGGGGTAGGGCTAGCACCCAAGACACATCAAGAAACACCAAGCCATGTGCCGGCAACCCCGTCCCCTCTAGTTTATTCTCCGTCATAGTTTTCATAGTGCTTAGGCGAAGCCCTGCGGAGATTGTTCTTCACCAACACCGTCACCACGCCGTCGTGCTGCCGGAACTCATATACTACTTCGCCCCTCTTGCTGGATCGAGAAGGCGAGGACGTCACCGAGCCAAACGTGTGCAGAACTCGGAGGTGTCGTGATTTTGATACTTGGATCGGTCAGATAGTGAAGACGTACGACTACATCAACCCCGTTGATAAACGCTTCCGCTTACGATCTACGATGGTACGTAGACAACACTCTCCCCTCTCGTTGCTATGCATCACCATGATCCTTGCGTGTGCGTAGGAATTTTTTGAAATTACTACGTTCCCCAACACTTCATTGCTAGCCTGGAGGCTCCGAGCCAGACTCTAGGTCATACCGGAGCATTGTACACCTTGCTCGGAAGCTCCACGACAGACTCCAAGGCAGCCCTTATCCTTCCCTTAGCCTTGCCTTCGAGATGTTGCCCTCGCATTCATACCTTATTATTCATGGCCCATCCTTTCTCCTTCTTTGTGTTCCATACCTTCACATCTAAGCACATATAAGGTCCACGCCTTAGGTAGCAATGAATTCTCATGCAAGTCCAAAGGGAGCTCATTTAAGAAAAGAGTTAGCTTGTCATGTGTCACCTTGGCGCGCGTCCTTGTCATTGGTCCAATTGGATCTTTCCTTGATTTGCATGGTCATGTTGGAAGAACCTGATGTATCATCTCCCCCCCTCTTGAAAAGGAGCAGTCCTCGACTCTAAAGTCTCATCTCCATGATAGGGAGAGAGTTCAGTGAAGTTAAAAGTGTCTCTCATGGAGAACTTGTCCCTGAGAAGGCTAGTTTTGTAGGTGTTGTCATTGATGTGTTGGAGAACTTGGAAATGTCCTTCACCTCTTTGTAGAAGCTTGTATTTTTGTTGCTCGAGGAGTTACTCGGGAAGGTGTGCCCAAACAAGATCATCGGGGATGAAGATCATTGGACGTCGGTATTTTTTTCGACCTTGATGAATTGGCGTTGAACTTATTGCTTGATATTGGTCTCAATGGACTCATGGAGATTCTTGATGTACTTTGCCTATTTTTTTGGCATTTGTATGTGTCCTCTCTTTGAATAGTAGTCAGAGTAGATTGAGAGGAGTGAGTAGGTTGAAGTCGTACACCGCCTCAGTTGGACTCTTGTGCATCGCTCAGTGTAGAGTGTGGTTGTAAGAGAGCTCAACATGTGGAATGCAATCCTCCCATGACTTCAAGTTTTTGTTGATAAAAGCACAAAGACCACTTCGGTGTGACCATCGGTTTGTGAAGGGCAAGTGGTGGAGAAGTATATATTTTGCCTATCTTATCCCACAATTTCTTCCAAAGTAGATCATGAACTTGATGCTATGATCCGAGATGATGGACTTTGGGAATCTCATGTAGTCGCACAATGTCCCTAAAGAAAATAATTGGAGATATGTGAAGCAGGGCCACTCTTGTTGCAAGGAGTAAAATGTGTCATCTTAGAAAAACGATCTACAACTACAAATGTGCCCATATTAATATGCTTCCAAGGTACGGTAGCTACGAGCAATGGAGCATAGTGAGGCTAGGAGGATGTAGTCGAGACTTAGCTTTGTGTCATGCTTTGCATCACTTGACTAGCATTCTGATCAAAAGAAGTGATCGGAGAGCATGTCAAGGGTCTTGCGGTCGCCAAAATGTCCCATGAGGTTGCCTCCCTTAAGATTCTTGCAAAAGGAGCAAACACGAGGACGACTTGGGATGCACAGTTTGTTAGCTCAAAAAGGAAAACCTTCATGCACATGATATCATTCCCAACCTTTACCTTCTTTACTGAGAAAAGGCAGTTGCAAAATAAAGACCATGAGCATATAACCTTCACATGTTCACCCAACACATGAATCTCAAGTTTGTTTAGAAGCATCACTTTGTGGGAAATAGCATCCACAATATAAGTGGGAGAGCAATGAGTTTAATTCCTGGCCATGTGGTCAATGTGCTTTTATAGTTCTTTGTTTCATGTAGTGCTTAACTGCTTTGTATCATGAATTAATCCTCACTACTTAATTGAGCAGCAAACTTCGTTTTGCGAAAATGATTTTATATGGGTGCAACTTTATCATGACTTTACTAGAATACGCGGATTAGTTTTCGTCGAACGCTTAGGGGCGAGACTCTGGACATGTGGCTGGCCATGCATAATCCAGGCCGTTCACTACTCTGGTTCCGCCCTGTGATCGTTTGCTATCCAGACGGCATGCATCCCATTTCTTGCACACAATGAACGTTAATCGTTATGATCTCCTTACTTTTCCTTTTTTTTTTTGCTTATGTCTGGCTGGTTGATCACACCATTGACTTTTCAGAAATTGTTGATTGACCGCGTCATTTAAGCAGTGCACAATTATGAGCAGGAAATGGAGGCATATCTGTATGACATTCTATCTCTTGTGTACTTCCATCTGTATTTTTAGTGGTCCCAGTAACATCCGTGTGAACAAGTTACTTCTTCACATTTACACCTTCTGTTCATGTTTCATCATAGATAATTTGCCAAGATAGAGATGTCTGATGTGGATTCCATCCGGTATTTTGGGGCAGTTATCTTGGTGTTTAATTAATGAAATGCAAGGGGAAGAAACCAATAAAAATGTTGTTAGGGAAGAAGAGTGTCAGCTAACACTGTTTACTATTCCCTCCGCCCCATAATATAAGAGCGTTTTTTATACTACACTAGCATAAAAAATGCTCTTATATTATGGGATAGAGGGAGTAATTTTAATGGAACAACATGAAAGAATGTAAAGTCATCAGTATGCTGCCCCAGATACAACATGTTTCCTCTGAATCTTTTCTCCAATTTGGATCCTCTGTTCAGAGATCAGCATAATGAGAGCTATAAACATACTCTATGAGACGAGATGATTTTCTGAATTGTGCTTTTATCCTAATTTCATTTATATTTATCATAATTTCATCCATAAGACACCAGAATCTACCACAAGCGTGAACCAAAAAGCATAAAAGGGATACAGTCACATGCTCAATTGAGACTCAGCAGCTAGCACCAAATACATAGCTCCCTCTATACCATCCGTGTGAATGTTAAGTACATCCATGGGCCAACTCCCTATTATTGCCGATGTTCAGGCAATTCCTCCCTCCCCTGTACATGCAGAAGCTGTCCACACCACTAGGAGTGCATGGATCAGACTTAACTAGCGGAAAACACTCCAGCACATCACTGGACTCTGCAACCAGTTACCATGGAGCTGATCAACGAACTTTTTGTAAGCTTCAGACCTATGTTTCAAGAGAACAAAATACGATTGCAGATGCTCCAGCCAAGGCTGCATCCATCCAGTTAAACAAACTCTCGGTATTCTTTTAAGATATAACACCTCAGATCTGAATCGATCTGTACTAGACTCCCAACTTTTGCTCCAGGCCTTGTAGAGCACTAGGTAGGGTTCAGGCGACATACAAACAGATCCAGCAGCTCGCATGATCTTGAATACCTAGAAAAAGAATGTAGCAAGTGTTTATGCTCTGAATCATATGCAAGACAGTGCATCTTCTTTAACAAGAACAGACTGATAGAGAGATTTTCACACCTAGGAAATTATTATCAAGGAAAGTAAGAGGAGTACTTCATACGAAACAGTAATTTGTCCAATGATATTTTCAAGGGCCAAGAAGGCAATCGTCTAATCATGGAGCACAAGAAAAGTTACTTTAATTAGCATATAATTGCTATGTAAAACATCATCTATACACAACCATCAGTTTGCTTTGACTACAAAGCTGTACATGGTCGGCTGGTGTTGTCATTGGACCAGCATGTCCATCAGTCAGAAGTTTTCAAGCAAACTTATCTAACTACTGTGGATTCTATCTGGAGTAACAATGCATAATATAGACAAAGCCAAGTCAGAGAACTTTTTCGAGTCCCAAAATTCAAGATAATCTCTAGAGTATATAAGCCATCACAGAAAGCAAACATGTTGATGTATACCCCAGATAACATAACTGTAAAGTTGCATATTTTAGCAAGGATGTAAAAAAGGAAAACCATGAACAAAAAATTAGAGAGCGTATGCAATGGAGATCTCAAAAAGGAGAGTTCCTTCATGAGTGGTATGTTTCCAAAATTACCATGCACAGACCTTTATAAACTCTCTAGGAAATCGTAATGGATGCAAATCTCCCTTGATGTCAAGAGGAAGGGATGAGAGCTGTAAGAGGCAGAATAGGCTTTTGTCAGATCCTGCAAGCACTAACCAAACAGAAGGTAAATAGATGTTTTAATGAACTACACAAACAATACAACATACACATTTTTGTTCTTGTATTGACATATATCAATGTGTCAGTAAATAGTATAAAATGTTGCCATCGGTCCGGTCTAGACCATTGTCTCAATAAATAGTATAAAATGCTAAAGCATACACTTCGTAAAGACATTAGATTCTCACTAAATGGTGAGCCGCATTTTGAGCCAACCTCCTACATAAAATTTACTTCTCAAAGCATTGTCAAAAGGTAACATGGGTAACCAATTATTGTGTTAAAACATCCTAGTTGAAATTAGTTGTTACATATAACTTTCTCCCAAAAATCAGCCTGACGACTTAAACTTATTTTCCATATTCCAGTTCGGCCTATATACCACAAAAATGAGGAATGTTATTGGAACCTGTACCACAGACCATAACCATGCATCTGATTGTTTACTTTCTTAAATAATGCCAATGCTTATAACCCAACTCTATGTGATAGTTCAAAGTTAGTGAGCAGCTCTCTTTCGTAGATAACATGTACAGATGTGAGTCCTGCCCATTTATCCTACAGCCCAGCAGGTATTTCCAGTAGGACCAATGGCTCCAAACCGTTACATCTGAACCAAGTAAAGTCGTACTACTCCGTCCCATAATGTAAGACGGTTTTGAAAGCTAACATAGCTTGCAAAAAACGTGTACAGATGTGAGTCCTGCCCATTTATCCTACAGCCCAGTAGGTATTTCCAGTAGGACCAATGGCCCCAAACCGTTACATCTGAACCAAGTAAAGTCGTACTACTCCGTCCCATAATGTAAGACGGTTTTGAAAGCTAACATAGCTTGCAAAAAACGTGTACAGATGTGAGTCCTGCCCATTTATCCTACAGCCCAGTAGGTATTTCCAGTAGGACCAATGGCTCCAAACCGTTACATCTGAACCAAGTAAAGTCGTACTACTCTGTCCCATAATGTAAGACGGTTTTGAAAGCTAACATAGCTTGCAAAAACGTCTTCCATTATGGGACGGAGGGAGTATTGTTTTAGCATAACCTAGTGAACTCACTTCCAGAGACTTTCAATAGCTGATAGCTGAAAGACTACATCTATAATTAATTAGCTAATTAGAGCAAAAGTGGATCGCTGTGAATCTGCATATGAGCAAACCTAAATTATTTTTAGAGCAAACAACAACTGAAAATAAGATTAAGCCAGAGACAGGTTAATTGATACTCCTAAATACAAATCACTAACACCAGGAGGCAACATTCCCTTCAGTTGCTCCCAGAAAAGACTATTTACCTAAATAAGATCCTCCAATTATCCACTATGAATTGCAAGAACATGAATAGAACATTAGGAGTTCAAAGTTCATTACCCGCAACGAAGGAGACCTTACCTTGGCTCACAGGGGTTGTTTGGATGCCGCCCGTACCAGCCTTGCCAAATCGGGGCTCGCCAAAAAATTAGCGCACTATTTTGCCGTGTGGATTCACCAACAACCTGACGCTAGAACTGAACAGGCAACCAAAACTTTGGTGTTAGGAAAGCAACTTATCTTTATTGAAGGCCCAAGAGGCATATATATATTACACATGACTTGAGGTGCAAGGAAACTAAACATAGACTAATAAGGACTCCTAGACCAATACTAATACTCCTTAACACCCCCCCTCAAATGCAAAGCGTATGCAATAGCATTGCATTTGAAGAAGTGTAATACTAAAAAAAAATGATAATCCAAATCCGTGTCTTGAGAGTGTCGTCGTAGCATGAAGAGTCTTCAAAACCTGTCGAGTCGCCAAAGGGGATAATGAAGAGATGGCACATCAGAGGAAGACACCGCACCGATAGAAGATACAAAAGAAGTATCAAGAGAAGATGGGTTGTCGAAAGAAGATGGTCCATCGAGAGAATAAAGCATTGCTTAAAGAATCATGGCCCATGAAAACCAACGGCGAAAGAAGCTCGGCGGCAAGGGAATGGGCTTAGATCAACAATGCAAAGAGAGGCCACAGAAATCCTATAGAGGACAATGACCAGAAAAAGGCTGACAGACGTAGGTATGGTGGACTCACATGACATGAGAAAACACAAAATATCAACGAATTTGGTGGACGCAGCGAAAAATATAGAAAAAGCACATGCCAGACTAATGCAATGACTAAAAGATCAGCAGCGGCAGCTAGTAAATAGGCTAGCAGGAACACATCAACTAGCAAGTAGGCTAGCAGAACGCATCAGCTGAGTAGAGCAGCAAAGGGCAGCGGAACAACAGCAGCACGCAGATGGACGTGCAGGACCAGAGCAGCAGCCAGCCAGCAGGGGCACACGCGGTCGACAGGAAGCAGCAGCGTTGGCCAAGATGAGATCCAGCTGCAGGCAAACGTGTGCGGACAGAAGCCTGCAGCTGCAGGAGAGCAACACGCAGGCTGCTGGAGCTGTACGGGCGGGCCTGCACGTGGAGCGGATCCTTCCTGGAGCCTGGAGGTGCTTCCAGCCGAGCGCCCCAGCCGAGCGCACAGGAGGCGATGGTCCCGATCTGAGGCAGCCGCCATCGATCCAGGGGCAGGTAGCGGCCCACGAGGTGCCCACGCCGAAGCAGCTGGGCGAGCAGTCAAGGCGCCAGGCGGATCGCGGGGCTGGTGGTGCCATGGAAGACGAGATCGATCCAGAGAAAAACAGATCGATTGAGAAAAAAAATAGTGGATCGCAAGGACGAGTTGCGGCGTCCGGAGACCTAAACCTAGGCTCTAATACCATGTTAGGAAAGCAACTTATCTTTATTGAAGGCCCAAGAGGCATATATATATTACACATGACTTGAGGTGCAAGGAAACTAAACATAGACTAATAAGGACTCCTAGACCAATACTAATACTCCTTAACACCAATGCTTTTCGTAAGGCTGTTGCTGGTTGTGATGCAAACAGGCCTATAGTCTCAAACTCTCAATGCACCAGCAACTAACTTGAAAACTGAAATTTTAATTTGCATTGCAGAATGGCTTCATCTCACACTTTCTTAGTTCCAATACATCTGTTTAAAATCATTAATGCGGACGAAAAAGTTCATAACGAAGCCATGGTTTCTTCTCAACTGAATGATGGCACTACATATCATGTTTGAAGAAATAAACTATCAGTTTCATCACACGTTAGCAACGACTAGCCCAGGATATCTATACACAACCATCAGTTTGCTTTGACTACAAAAGTTGTACATGGTTGGCTGGTGTTGCCATTGGACCAGCATGTCCATCAGTCAGAAGTTTTCAAGCTAACTTATCTAACTACTGTGGATTCTATCTGGAGTAACAATGCAGAATATAGACAAAGCCAAGTCAGAGAACGCTTTCGAGTCCCAAAATTCAAGATAATCTCTAGAGTATATAAGCCATCACAGAAAGCAAACATGTGGATGTGTAGCCCAAATAACATAACTATAAGGTTGAATATTTTAGCAAGGACGTAAGAAGGAAAACCATGAACAAAAAATTAGAGAGCGTATGCAATGAAGATCTAAAAAAGAATAGTTCCTTCATGAGTGGTATGTTTCCAAGATTAACATGAACAGGCCTTTATAAACTCTCTAGGAAATCGTAAATGGATGCAAATCTCCTTCATGTCAAGAAGGGATGAGAGCTGTAAGAGGCAGAATAGGCTATTGTCAGATCCTGCAAGCACTAACCAAACAGTAGGTAAATAGATGTTTTAATGAACTACACAAACAACACAACATACACATTTCTATTCTTACATTGACATATATAAACGTGTCAGTAAATAGTATAAAATGTTGCCATCAGTCCGGTCTGGACCATTGTCTCAGTAAATAGTATAAAATGCTAAAGCATACACTTCATAAAGACATTAGATTCTCACTAAATGGTGAGCTGCATTTTGAGCCAACGGCCTACATAAAATTTACTTCTCAAAGCATTGTCAAAAGGTAACATGGGAAACCAATTATTGTGTTAAAACATCTTTAGCTGAAATTAGTTGTTACATATGATTTTCTCCCAAAAATCGGCCTGATGACTTAAAACTTATTTTCCCTATTCCAGTTCATCCTATATACCACGAAAATGAGGAAATTTATTGGAACCTGTACGACAGAGACCATAGCCATGCATCTGATTGTTTACTTTCTTAAATAATGCCAATGCTTATAACCCAACTCTATGTGATAGTTCAAAGTTTATTTAAGTGAGCATCTCTCTTACGCAGATAACATGTACAGATGTGGGCCCTGCCCAGTTATCCTACAGCCCAGTAGGTATTTCCAGTAGGACCAATGGCTCCAAACCGTTACATCTGAACCAAGTAAAGTTGTACTATTTTAGCATAACTTAAGTGAACTCACTTCCAGAGACTTTCAATAGCTGATAGCTGAAAGACTACATCTATAATTAGTTAGCTAACTAGAGCAAAAGTGGATTGCTGTGAATCTGCATATGAGCAAACCTAAATTATTTTTAGATCAAACAGCAACTGAAAATAAGATTAAGCCAGAGACAGGTTAATTGATACTACTAAATACGAATCACTAAAACCAGGAGGCAACATCCCCGCCAGTTGCTATCAGAAAAGACTATTTACCTAAATAAGATCCTCCAATTATCCACTATGAATTAAAAAAACATTAATAGAACATTAGGAGTTCATTACCCACAATGAAGGAGACCTTACCTTGGCTCATCGGGGCTGTTTGGATGCCGCCCATACCAGATTTGCCAAATCAGGGCTCGCCAAAAAATTAGTGCACTATTTTGCCGCGTGGATACTACAACAACCTGATGCTAGAACTGAACGAGCAACCAAAACTTTGGCGCATAACCAAAAACTCTGCTTCCAACCAAAGGCCAACAAGCCAGTCAATACCCAAATATTTTTGGTAAGGCTGTTGCTGGCTGGATGCAAACAGGCCCATTGTCTCAAACTCTCAATGCACCAGCAACTAACTTGAAAACTAAAATTTTAATTTGCATTGCAGAATGGCTTCATCTCACACTTTCTTAGGTCCAATAAGTGTGTTTAAAATCATTAATGCGGATGGAAAAGTTCATAACGAAGCCATGGTTTCTTCTCAACTGAATGATGACACTAAATATCAGGATTCAGAAACAAACTATCAGTTTCATCACACGTTAGCAACGACTAGCCCAGGATATCTAGCAGACATACATCAACGGACAACCAGCACACAGTTACGAATTTTCATAACCCGTTCATGGCTCATGTGAATCTGAAATTAGTCGGCATTTCCCCTTTGCAAGCGGCATCATAGTCTTTTGTGAGGTGCGGCGCAGCTTCCTTATGAGGGCATATGAACTTCTCCATGAATACCTTCTCTGCCAGCATGACTGCACTATAGTAATCTCGGTCATGACAAAGCAATCCATTTTCCTTAAGAAACTTTAGAACATAGTACCGGGGTTTGATCCGGCCCTCCAGGCTGTACAAGAGCAATGCCGGCCGATGAGCGATGTATGCCGGTTCCAACCCCGCCTCAGAGATCAGGAACTCTGACTTGCTCTGCACCATCTGGTCAGAACTTATCAGCACAAATGGAAACTTGGACACAACAATGCAGACCTCAGCATCCGACCACCTAAACGTCGTCTTCAAGTAATCCACTTTGGCAGCGATCTTCTCCTTGCTGAGGCGTGCAACAGCATTCAATGCGTGTCTGAACATCCTACAGCCACGAGGCACACCTATACCTTCAGCAAGTGCCACCACTTCCCGGACGCGCTCCAAGTTGGAGGCGAGCAGCCATGGCTGGGTGACGCACAACTTGGCAATGTCGGAGTCACCTAGCCCGCACTCCTGCAGGAACGCGACATTGGGCTTGACCACCGTCTCGAGGTTGGCCGAGAGAAGGCATAAGCCACGGCTGACAGCACGGAGGAGGTTCTCGAAGGAGCCGAATAAGCCCAGGTACATTGGAGACGGTGGACATACGGCGGAATCTGTCACGGGAGAGCGAGACGAGGCGCGCGATCTCGGAGCGTGACAGACCGAGGCCGGTGAGCCCCGCGACGACGGGGGCCAGGGTCCTCTCCACTTTGGCGCAGAGGAACAGCGGGTCCTTGGCGACGATGGAGGCGACGTCGGCGCCGGAGAGGCCGAGGCCGGCGAGGAAGGCGAGGACTGCGTCGGGATTGGCGGGGGACTTGAGGTGGGAGAGCTTGGCGGAGGCCTCGAGTGCCTGGGGCCGGGCGAGGCCGCAGGTGTCGACGAGGTAGTCCTCTACGGCGAAGCTGGTAGGGTTCGGGGAGATGGCGGGCGCTGCGGCAGAGATGAGGCGGCGGAGCTGGGAGGCGGGAGACGGGGGTGGAGAAGAGAGGAGCTGGGTGAGGACGCAACACCGGAGCCGGAGCATGGCGGCGGCGGCGGCGGCGGCAAGGGGATGGGGAAACGAGCGGCGGCGGCGAGCGAGCGAGACTCTAGTTGCGTGGTAGTGGGCCTTGAAGCCTTGCCACTCCAAAAAATGGAACCCTTGCCGTCTCAGGGACGGTTGGTTAGCGCCCATTCAACTTGTACCCCTAAAAAAATCGAAAAATGATTAGAATCATCCAGCCGATTCTACGCTCTTCGACCGCCTCATTGAGAGTCAACCACATATCGGTTCAGTCTCACGCATCGCAAGTCTTAACATTTTGCAACATCACCCATGTTTCCGAAACATGAGAAATGTTGCCGTAGCAACTCGACGGTGGAGAGGTTTTTTTTTTTTACAGCAGAACCTCTGTTGTAACAAAAATCTCAAACATAATCTCTGTTGTAAACCATTTTTCCTATAACACAATCTTTGTTACAAATATTTTCTGCAACATGACCTCTGTTGCAAAATAGTTCTGTAAGACTGGTGAGAAAAGATCTGCCGATCAACGCTTAGCACTCCCAAAAATAATCTAGTCAGCTTGTACCCCTAAAAAAATCTATTCAACTTGTCCTGGCACTTTATATACAGCTCACGCATCTCAAATTTAAAGTGAGAGTACAAGAATATATTGGAGAATCAACAATAAGCACACCACTATCATCATTCACTCAATCCAAAAACTAATGAAATTAGAATGCAACCTTGTTTTTTCTCTGTAGGTGGCCCAAACAGGGTGCTTGTTTGAACTCTGAACCCTTCACGAAAAGCAACACATAGAAAGCAACAACTTTGCACTCCAGCATTCAACAACAGAAACCTCCCATTGTCCGACTCCGATCAAAGGGCTCCGTTGCGCTTCAAGATAGGTGAAGGATGAGCAGCTGGTCTTGCAAATATCATGTCGGTGATTCTCATCTAATCTTTTAAGCATCTGCATCACTGAGACAAATATCTTCAGGGTTACCGACTTACCTTTATCTCTTTATTAATATGTGGCACTCTTGTGTTGTAAGAAGAGTAACTGGTTTCACGTCGGTTGGTAAGAATGAAAATAATTTTAAGTGGTTTTCCTACAAAGCAAGTGAATTTTCACAAAAGGGCTAAAACCCATAATTGTTTACAGCATTATTTGAGGGTTAAGGGGGCAACAGTAGGTGGAGCACCAACATACATACAAACAGAGAGAAAGACCAAGGACAGGCGACGCTCAAGCCGCAAGGTGCGCAGCCGCCTTCGTCGCCTCGAGGCCGCGAAGACAAACGTCAGTGTGGCAGCGCTGATCTACCTTGCACCTCCCATGCCACAACAACGCGTCATCCCGGCAACAGTTGAGGACGTGGGGTAGGGAAGAAGAGAGGCCACGGAACACAACAGCATTCCTATGTTTCCACATGTACCAGCAGCAAAGCATCACGAAGGCTTTCGGAGAAGCATCGCAGACGGTGGTACAGACATCAAGTAGGTGGAGCTCCCGCACAGACGCACTGATGACGGGCACCCCAGCTTAGCCCGAAAAGCAAGGGCGAAGCGGCAGCAACCGAACATGAGGTACTCTGCCGTCTCAAGGGGCTCCGATCACACAGGACAACCAGCCTCAGCAGCGGTGACGATCGTCTTCCTGAGCAGCACAAACCAAAATATTAATAATAGCAAGCTTTAAATCAGAAGACTTTCAGCATTTAAAGAATAAATGCAGCAAGAATAGAGTAACTTTTTCTAAGCTATTTTGCTCCCTCACCTGCCTAATTATAGAGTGATCCATCCGGGAAGATATTCCGGCCATCTGCACCAATCGTTGCAACATGGACTAGGACGCCTTGTTCTTCTGAGAGGCACTTCCTGAACTCTTGCTCGTGCAGGCAGTCAACCATGTACAATCGTCTCAATGAGCATAGGTTCTTTGCCTGATCCAGTGCTGGGCAGTCTTGGGCAAGCAAGTCCTGAAGCTTACAGAGATTGGAGATTATCTTCAAACATGTGTTGTTCTTCACTTTGAGCCACACGACTGCGGGAAGGTCAACAACTTCTTGCAGCTTGTGAGCACCTTCTATGTGGATTCTCTTCAAGTTAACAATCGTGGACATATCTTGATGGAGAGTTCTCAGTTTTGGGCAATCAAGAAGCAACAGACGCTTAAAGGCAAGGCATCAGAGAGATATGATGAGCGCTATCGCTGGGATTCCCAGTTTTGAGGGACCAACTTCTCAAACTGAACATGCCAATGACCTGAAGCACTTCAAGCTTTGGGAAAAAGGCTGCTGGAATTCCCACTCCTTTTCCCGGGAGTTCTTCGCCAATGGACTCTATGGCATCTGCACCTTTAATCTTAAGAAATTGCAGTTGTGGCATCTGACCTGCGGTGGAAGCTCTGAACATGATATGCACTCATCGAGGTGCATCTGACGCAAGCTTGGCATGTTAAGCTCCGGTTTCGATCGTAGCCATTCTAGGAATATCACTAGTAGAAAAAGGGTCAAATGTGAAGCACATTAGTGCCGGTTTGAATTTGAGCCGGCACTAATGTGACCATTAGTGCCGGTTCCAACGGCTAGGCGGGCGGGCATCATTAGTACCGGTTCGTGGGCAACCTTTAGTACCGGTTCATGCCAAGAACCGGTACTAATGAAGCTGTGTCAGGCTATGGTCAGGCTGGGGCCCCCATGAAGACCTTTAGTACCGGTTCATGCCATGAACCGGTACTAGAGTTTCTTAGTAAACTGATTTTTAGTCCCACCTCGCCAAGAGAGAGGTAGTATGAGCGGTTTATAAGTCGTGAGTGCACAGACAATGACGAAGAGTTGCAATGCTCACCTGCATGTTGATTAGCTTCAAGCCTTGCGGAATAGTATAGATTGCACTGAGCTATGTGCAGTGCAGTCTACACTATTCCGAAAGGTTTGAAGCAAATTAACCAGCATTGCACCTCTTTTTTATTTTTAATAACTTATTTGAACTCCGGATTTCTTTTGTGTTCAGTATGCAGCATTCAAAGCGACGTCATCAATTTCCAACATGTTCTGACATCATTTGTTGTTTTTCGGTCATTTACCTATTGTTTAGAGAGCTAAATGACCGTGAAATTGAAAATCACTACAAAATGAATCCTGAAAATGTTGAAACTTGGCATGGTATCATCATATCACCCGCATAGCATGCGCGAAAGAGTAGAGAGGGTCACGGCAAAAACTGGACGCACTTCGTGTACAAACTGGACAAACTCTTTCGGAGTATCAGGGTTTCGGACGAGAACTCATCTGTTACACGGCCACTTCAATGTTTTTTAAACTTATTTGAACTCCGGACTTTTTTTGTGTTCAGTATGCAGCATTCAAAGCGACATCATCAATTTCCAATATGTTCTAACATCATTTGTTGTTTTTCGATCATTTACCTAATTGTTTAGAGAGCTAAATGACTGTGAAATTGAAAATCACTACAAAATGAATCCTGAAAATGTTGAAACTTGGCATGGTATCATCATATCACCCGCATAGCATGCGCGAAAGAGTAGAGAGGGTCACGGCAAAAACTGGACGCACTTCGTGTACAAACTGGACAAACTCTTTCGGAATATCAGGGTTTCGGACAAGAACTCATCTGTTACATGGTCATTTCAATGTTTTTTAAACTTATTTGAACTCTGGACTTCTTTTGTGTTCAGTATGCAGCATTCAAAGCGACGTCATCAATTTTCAACATGTTCTAACATCATTTGTTGTTTTTCGATTATTTACCTAATTGTTTAGAGAGCTAAATGACCGTGAAATTGAAAATCACTACAAAATGAATCCTGAAAATGTTGAAACTTGGCATGGTATCATCATATCACCCGCATAGCATGCGCGAAAGAGTAGAGAGGGTCACGGCAAAAACTGGACGCACTTCGTGTACAAACTGGACAAACTCTTTCGGAGTATTAGGGTTTCGGGCGAGAACTCATCTGTTACACGGCCACTTCAATGTTTTTTAAACTTATTTGAACTCCGGACTTTTTTTGTGTTCAGTATGCAGCATTCAAAGCGACGTCATCAATTTTCAACATGTTCTAACATCATTTGTTGTTTTTCGATCATTTACCTAATTGTTTAGAGAGCTAAATGACCATGAAATTAAAAATCACTACAAAATGAATTCTGAAAATGTTGAAACTTGGCATGGTATCATCATATCACCCGCATAGCATGTGCGAAAGAGTAGAGAGGGTCACGGCAAAAACTGGACGCACTTCGTGTACAAACTGGAAATAGAAAAAAATAAATAGAAGAAAATAAATAATAAAAAAAAACTATACAAAAAAATTACTCAAAAATAAATAGAAGAAAATAAATAATGCAGAAAAGAAAAAAACTATATAAAAAACTACTGAAAAATAAATAGAAGAAAATAAATAATGCAGAAAAGAAAAAAACTATATAAAAAATTTGTTGGCGCACTGCCCAGTGGGCCTGCCAGACCTAGGGTGTGCAAATGCAGGCCCAGAAGGGCCAGCAGGCTCACAGGGCAGCGCGCCCTAGTTAATTAGGCCCAGAAGCCTGCTATATAGAGAAGCTCGAAGGAGCAGCCGCGACTGGGTTTATAAACCAGTGCGGCTGCCCTTCGCTCGGCGAGGTGGGACTAAACATTGTCCACCGCCGGTGGCAGCGCACAACCTTTAGTACCGGTTGGTGGCTCCAACCGGTACTAAAGGGGGGGGGTCTTTAGTACCGGTTCATGGCATGAACCGGTACTAAAGGGGCCGTTTCCCGCCCCTTGGCCTGGCGAAAATTGGCCTTTAGTACCGGTTGGTGGCTCCAACCGGCACTAAAGACCCCTCCTATATATATGGAACCTACGAAAAAATCAGTTTCATCAACCACCAGTAGTTCTTCTCGATCCAACTTCTTCGCCGCGCCCGTCGCCCCATCGCGCGCCACCCTAGCCGCCCCCGCCGCCCGTCGTCGCCGTCACCGCCGTCGCCCACGCCACCCATCATCGGCGTCACCGCCGTCGCCCCCGCCACCCGTCGTCGCCGTCACCGCCGTTGCCCCCGCCACCCGTCGTCGCCGTCACCGCCGTTGCCCCCGCCACCCGTCGTCGCCGTCACCGCCCG
Source organism: Triticum urartu (assembly GCF_003073215.2). Lineage (NCBI taxonomy): Eukaryota > Viridiplantae > Streptophyta > Magnoliopsida > Poales > Poaceae > Triticum > Triticum urartu. The sequence goes on from NC_053024.1 coordinate 42,169,219, forward strand.
GCCCGTTGCCCCCGCCGCACCCGTACATCGCCGCCGCCTCTCGCCCGCCGCGCCCGTCCCCGTCGTCCCCCGCCGCCGCCCGTACGCCGCCGCCCCCCGGTCGTACACACACACATACCCACACACACACACACAGACACACACACACCACACACACACAGACATACACACACATTATTTTTACTTATTTTCTATTTTCTGTTGTTTAGATTAATGTTAGATAAATTACGTAGATAATAATGTTAGAATGTTAATGTTAGATGAATTATATGGAAAAGATGTTAAATATTAATGTCAAATATATTTTACATGAATTAGAACTAGTTGAATTAGTATAGCTAGATATTAATTAGGTATATATATGAGATTTGAACTAGTTGAATTAATATAACTAGTTTATTTTTAGTAAGAAAAATTTAGGTATATGAGACTTGATGATCTAATCAAAATATTACTATATAGAACTACATACTTTATTTTAGTAAGAAATTAATAGAACTAGTTTATTTTTAGTAAATGCTTAGTTGAATTAATAGAACTAGTTTATTTAGTTGAATTAATAGAACTAGTAAGTGTTTAATGTTTCACCTATATATGAACATATATGTTAGATATTAGATATAAATGATATGTTAGATATATATTTAATTTAGTTATATGAGATTTCATTATCTAATTAACATTTTATTATATAGAACTAGCTACCTTATTTTTAGTAAGAAAATTAATAGAACTAGTTTAGTTGAATTAATTAGTTGAACTAGTTAGTTGAATTAGTTCAATTAATTAGGTATATTCTTCGTAAGTGCTTAGTTGAATTAGTTCAATTAATTAGTTGAACTAGTTGAATTAACAGAATTAGTTGAATTAATAGAACTAATAAGTGTTTAGTGTTTCACCTATGAACATAGGAATGTCGTCTGACGACGAACACGATTTCATTATGTGCGAATATTGCGAAGACCAGCATGGCCTGTGCGGCAGAAATTTTCTAGTTGATGATAGACGCTTCAGCATCAAGCTGGATGAGAACTTCGAAATGGATACAGTAAGTCACAACGACAAGTCTTTTTTCGTAATTAAGCATGACTTATGCTTCATTTGCTTCACCTTTTAATTTTAATTTTTCACTATTCTACTAGCGTATCCCCTGCCATGCAAGAAATTTTGTCTTGGATAAGATAGGTTTCAGTCCTAACGAAACTATGGAGGTAAAAAGAGTTTACTTGAAGACCGAGCATGGTTATACCTTCAACGTCAAATTATACAATATAGACACATACACCTATTTTGAATGCAAAACTTGGCAAGCACTATGCAAGGCTTATGCATTTGAGCCTGATATGGTTATCACCTTTGATATTCGTCCGGAAGATGATATTGAAGGTAATAGAGACATCTGGGTCGATGTGCAGACGCCTCCAGTTCTACCATTATGTGAGTTTCTCAACCATATTTATGTCTTCGATATGAGATTATTTGAACCAGTTGAATAATTAATAGATCTCAATTTATATTGACAGCTTACTTCCAATCAAGCAAACATGGTCGGCGCTTGGTAGACAGGACCGTCCACTGTCCCGGGGCTGAACTAAACTGCGAGGAGACAAGTCATTATGTTTCATGGCTTGAGGATCTTGATGCTGTCAAGACAAATTTCTTTCCTGCACTTAGAAATGTTAGTACTCAAAACGTGCGACCAATAGTGTTCGTACTAAACTACGGTCACATATATTTAGGAAAGATGGTAAGATTTCTACTATTTCTCCTCAGTGCATCTTTTGCATACATTATTTTTTTAAGCTAAACTTCATTGCTAAGTATGTTACTATACGATGTTCTTCATCAGGGACTCCTGATGAATGTTGTGCCTGATTGGATCGAGACTAAAGGTACCATGAATATTGTTAGCTTACGGCCAAGATATCCTACAATGCACTTTAGTGCATTCAGGATTTCTAATAGCGAGGAATGCTTAATATTAAAGACTAGAGCAAAATTGTGAACGATCACAGAGAAGTACTAGGGGGCAGCAATCAGAAGCGCAACCCACGATTAGGAGACAGGTTCATCTGCATGCTCCAATATGATGAATCAGCAAAGCTATACATGTTCTATGCTATTTTACCTGAGAAAGAGCAAAAGGAGTGATTAATTAGCTAGTTCATGCTCTTAGTACTTGTCCTCTCATGTCCGTGTTCTTCATCCTGAACTTAATCTCAAAGAGTGATTTGCTTTTGTGGTGTTATGAACGCTTATAATATCATTACCATGTTGAACTCGATGATATCTTTGCTATGAAAACCGTTGGTGATGATATATATGGTGCAAGAGTTTTTATATTAATTAATATGATGATGATGATGATGATGATGAGTTATTATATCATTTATGAAAGAAATTGCATATTAGTTTCAACTGGATGGATTCTAGCTAAGTGATCAGGTATATGCCATATCCATATTACCTCGATCACTTAAGTAGGTGATCAAGTATATATAATATGGATATGGCATATACTTGATGACTTAGCTAGGATCCACACGCATCCAGTCAAACTAATCACCTAATGATTTAACAACTCATTATAATGTAAAACAATCACTAAATTAAATTGAAAACACAAAATTAAAGTAAAAATAAAAAATAAAACCAAAACACACCAAAACATTTAGTACCGGTTGGTGTTACCAACCGGTACTAATGTCCTACGCGCCCACGGAGCTGGCTCGTGCCACGTGGTTGCCCTTTAGCACCGGTTCGTGCTGAACCGGTACTAAAGGGGGGGGCCTTTAGTGCCTACAATTTAGTGCCGGTTACCGAACCGGCACTAAAGGCCCTTATGAACCGGTGCTATTGCCCGGTTCTGCACTAGTGTATAGTACCCAGGAACCCAACAAGAAAAATGTATTCTAGGCTTGGTGACGAGATGAGCATATCGTAGACTTGCTGAATTTTCTGAACCTTGTCATGCTCATAGCGCGTTCTATCATGAGTTCACATCTTCATTGTGAAGTGTAGTCCCAGTTCTTTAAGATTACGACTGTTCTTCAATACAAGTTCGCTACTGACAATCATTTGTACCATGTCCTCAACTGCCTGTTTGATTTCTGTTCCAACAACCTCTAGTTCATCTACAGGAGACGTCTGCTTTCTATCCACAATTGTTACATGGAATTGTTGACGTGTGGTTCTGTCCAAGTTGAACATCTATGTGTTCATTTTTATCTCATCAAGCTTTTCATTTATGTCCTTAATTCTTCTAGCCACCCTGTGATCAAATGAAAGCTTTCCAAAACAAGAGACCATGGACTGATTGCAGCATACCAATCTAGGTGTCAGTAAAAGCTTTTCCGAATGAACCATAACAAGATCTATGATGACATCAACATCAAACATTACATTGCTCATGTTCTTCCACCATGCCTCTATCCGTTTATCTTCCATGGCCAGAGCTTCAGCACCCTCCCGAATTGCGCTAAAATGTTCCAAATTATTCTTTAGCCTCTGAGAAAAAGGGTTTCCCCCCGCTTTGTATTACAAAGCAACCAACCGATACAACCGACGATAGGGGCTGGGGCGGAAGCAACACAAACACGCCCAAAAAAAAGAAAAGAGAAAAAAATAAATAAATAAATGTCGATAACGGCGGATCAACAAAAATGACGAAGCCTCGTGACCGCTGCGACCACTGGAGAACGCCCACCAAGCTCCGAAACTCCGAAATGCCAGTACCTAACAACACCTCCAAGAAGGGACACGACGATGACGATGCTGCTGCCAAGGGTTTCACCCGGTACACGACGAGGAGAGAGGAAGGGTAGCCCCGACGCCCTCCAGGAAGGTCCAGCGGCACCCTCAGGCACCACCGCGTCGGTGTCGGCCAAGCCAACAGAGATTTCTCCCGATCCCAGCCTCTACCTCAGGCACTCTGGAGCTCGCCACCAGACCGACCACCACCCTGCGCCAACACGTACATGAAGCTTCCCACGCTGTCTCACCACGGCACCGCGAAGATGGTCTGCACAACGGAGAAGAGGAGCCGGGACTAGGGCAACACCACCGTCGGCATACGGGAGGGCCCCACCCCCACCGTCCACGACGGTAGCTGACCGGACGCCATGGCAGGAGCCTACCGGGCCCGTGGCCCCATGAGCCCGGCCGGGCCCTTAAAGGCCCGGACAGCTCCCGCCTCCGCACAGCAACTGGTACGCCGTCGGCGTCGCTGTCCCAGTCCAAGCCGCTCCCCTGCCTCCCCATACAGAGAGCGTCGCGGTCGCGCCGGAGCCGACCCGCAAGGACCCAGAAGGGACCCTACGGGCCCAGATCTGGGCCGGGGACGCGCCCCCGGCCGGCCAGCACCACCGGACCACCCCGCCGCCAAGAGGCAGCACCATCCACGGCGAGCACCGCCGGCCTTCACACCGGGACGCCAGACCGCCACCAGCCGAGGCGCACCGCCGCCGGCCATCACCGCCCGAGCAGGGGAGGACCGCGCGCGGGGAATGGCAAGCCCACCGCCTCCAGCATCACGCGGCCGATGGCCGGCGGCGCAGGCTGACGGCGGCGGGAAGAGGGATGAGCGCGGGGAGGGGCTGTAGGAGCGTGGAGGAAGGGCCCCCGACTGCCTCGCTTGGGGAGGCGGCGCGGGGGTACGGGGACATGGAGGAGGGGCGGGGGGAGGAGAAGGGGAACGGGGGGAGGAGGGGGCTGGCGGCTCCGGCCACCGCAGCGGCAACTCCGCGCGGAGGAGCCGGCGGCGGCGGCGGGGAAACCCTAGGGAGTGGGGGAGCGGGAAGAATGGACTATTGATAACCTGACCCAGCTTTGTCAAGAATTTGAACGTGAGGGCATCCAAAATTGTGCCCATATTACCCAAACATATGAAATCTGACTAAGATGCAAGTATGCCTGCTTAATGTTTTGCGGGCCTCTTGATATCCTTCTTCACACTTAATGTCACCAAAACCTCATTCTCAATAACCTGACCCGGCTTTCTCAAGAATTTGAACGTGAGGGCATCCAAAATTGTGCCCATATTACCCAAACATATGAAATCTGACTAAGATGCAAGTACGCCTGCTTAATGTTTTGCGGGCCTTGTTATGGCGTGTGAGCACTGCTCTCAGTTGTTCCTCACAAGTTAATCGCCAGCACGATGCATTTCTCTGCACAAGTCAGTGACAGTTCATTTCATCAAAACAAGCTCAAGAAGCTCCAAAAGATATTAACTCTTAGAAGCAAAAACACTGGGAATTTCTATGGTTTTTCCATAACAAAATACCATCAGCATTGCAAACAGAGGCTCTGTAATCTAGAGCTTCAGGTATTTCTAAATCGATAACAAATAAGAGAATAAATTTGCAGAGGTCATGATCTGACAGCACAACACCTGGAGCATCCAAACTAGAGCTTGGAACGACAGGGAACAAAGCAGAACTAAAGGTTGTACCTTTATACTCTGCCTGGCAGATGAATGAAGGGGCTGAGTAGGAGGTGGCGGAACAGTCTAGGACAGTGGCCGAAGCGCGATGAGGCTAGCAAGGGGGCATCTGGATCAATGAACAATGAATGGTTATCTCAAGCCTGGACCATATAAGAAGTCAGATGTGCAACTCGGTACCGAGGGAGAGAAGAAGATGCATACTCATACCTCACTGGTGACCCTGTTCTTGCTGTGAAGTGGAAGGGGAATCTTGTGTCTAGCTTGCCTCGTTGGATGCTTGCTCACACCTCAAGGCTGCTTCATAAACTTGGAAGGTGGGAAAATAAGACCAGTCAATTTGGTTGTCATCAAGACTGACTTAATAATAAAAAGGCTTTCGCCCCGCTTTATAAATAAAGAAAACCGCCAAAGAGCACACATACAAAGTCAAGTCCACACACACACCCAGGTCTCACAACAAAGTATAGAAGTTCAGCTGAGGGCACAACTCAACAAGCCCAAAGAAAAATAAAGGAACAGAACACGCCGGACGAAGAAAATGCCTAGTCTGGTTCCGGCGGCGGCGGCGGTGACAGGCGGACGGCCAACGAGCGAAGATCGGTGATGAAGGCTGAGATGGCGTCGCGGTCCCAAGGGCGGCTAAGCGGCCGCCAAAGCTGCAAGAAATCCGAGAGTTTGAAAAGAGCGACAGAAGCCCGTTGGAGAGGCGTGCGCTGAATCACAAGCTTATTGCGGACAGTCCAGAGGGTCCATGCAAGGACCCCGATCTCGAGCCACCTAATGTGGCGAGAGGTCACGGGGGACATCTGGAGTTCGGCAAATAGGTCAGGGAAGTTGGTGTGGCACCAATTTCCACCGACCGCTTCGCGAAAGCAGCTCCAGAGGAACTGAGCGGACACACAGGAGAAGAAAATGTGGTTCGAGTCTTCCGGGACCCCACAAAGCGGGCAGATGCCCGTACCCGGGCCATTCCGCTTGTGCACCTCCACCCCAGACGGGATCCGACCGTGAATCCATTGCCACATGAAGATACGGATCTTCAGGGGTAGGTGGATGGACCACACCATCGATAGGGGGAGAGGGGCGGAAAATGGGGCGATGGCCATGTATAGCGACTTGGTGGAGAATTGGCCCGAAGGCTCAAGGCGCCAACACACCAGGTCAGGGCCACAATCCACCATCGGTTCGTGGAGAGCAACACAGTCAAGGAACTCACGCCAGGCAGCGGATTCCATGGGGCCAAAGGCCCGCCGGAAAGCAAGGCGCCCTAAGTCAAGAAGGGCCCTATCCACAGAGTGTTGGGGAACGTTGCAGAAAACAAAAATTTTCCTACTCGTTTCACCAAGATCCATCTAGGAGTTCATCTAGCAACGAGTCATCAGATGCATCTACATACCTTTGTAGATCGCGTGCGGAAGCGTTCAAAGAACGGTGATGATGTAGTCGAACACGACGTGATCCAAATCACCGATGACCAAGCGCCGAACGGACGGCACCTCCGCGTTCAACACACGTACGGGACGGGAGACGTCTCCTCCTTCTTGATCCAGCAAGGGGGAAGGAGAGGTTGATGAAGATCCAGCAGCACGACGGCGTGGTGGTGGATGCAGGGCGTCACAGTAGCAGGGCTTCGCCTATACTACGAGGGAGAGACGTAACGGGGAGAGAGGGAGGCGCCAAGGCTGAGGTATGAAGTCCTCCCCTCTCCTCAACTATATATAGGGGTGCCAAGGGGGGGCCGGCCCTAGGAGATGGGATCTCCTAGGGGGGCGGCGGCCAAGGGGTGGGGGGCTTGCCCCCCAAGCAAGGGGGCGCCCCCCTTAGGGTTCCCCCCCAACCCTAGCCGCATGGGCCCTTGGGGGGTGGCGCCCCAGCCCACTTTGGGCTGGGTTCCCTCCCACTTCAGCCCATGGGGCCCCCCGGATAGGTGGCCCCACCCGGTGGACCCCCGGGACCCTTCCGGTGGTCCCGGTACAATACCGGTGACCCCGAAACTTGTCCCGATGGCCGAAACAGCACTTCCTATATATAATTCTTTACCTCCGGACCATTCCGGAACTCCTCGTGACGTCCGGGATCTCATCCGGGACTCCGAACAACATTCGGGTTACTGCATATACATATCTTCACAACCCTAGCGTCACCGAACCTTAAGTGTGTAGACCCTACGGGTTCGGGAGACAAGCAGACATGACCGAGACGACTCTCCGGTCAATAACCAACAGCGGGATCTGGATACCCATGTTGGCTCCCACATGCTCCACGATGATCTCATCGGATGAACCACGATGTCGAGGATTCAATCAACCCCGTATACAATTCCCTTTGTCAATCGGATATGTTACTTGCCCGAGATTCGATCGTCGGTATCCCAATACCTCGTTCAATCTCGTTACCGGCAAGTCACTTTACTCGTACCGTAATGCATGATCCCGTGACCAGACACTTGGTCACTTTGAGCTCATTATGATGATGCATTACCGAGTGGGCCCAGTGATACCTCTCCGTCATACGGAGTGACAAATCCCAGTCTTGATCCGTGTCAACCCAACAGACACTTTCGGAGATACCCGTAGATCTACCTTTATAGTCACCCAGTTACGTTGTGACGTTTGGTATACCCAAAGCACTCCTACGGTATCCGGGAGTTACACGATCTCATGGTCTAAGGAAAAGGATACTTGACATTGGAAAAACTCTAGCAAACGAACTATACGATCTTGTGCTATGTTTAGGATTGGGTCTTGTCCATCACATCATTCTCCTAATGATGTGATCTCGTTATCAATGACATCCAATGTCCATAGTCAGGAAACCATGACTATCTGTTGATCAACGAGGCTAGTCAACTAGAGGCTTACTAGGGACATGTTGGTGTCTGTTATTCACACATGTATTACGATTTCCGGATAACACAATTATAGCATGAATAAAGACAATTATCATGAACAAGGAAATATAATAATAATGCTTTTATTATTGCCTCTAGGGCATATTTCCAACAGTCTCCCACTTGCACTAGAGTCAATAATCTAGTTACATTGTGATGAATCGAACACCCATGGAATTCTGGTGTTGATCATGTTTTGCTCTAGGGAGAGGTTTAGTCAACGGATCTGCTACATTCAGGTCCGTATGTACTTTACAAATATCTATGTCTCCATCTTGAACATTTTCACGAATGGAGTTGAAGCGACGCTTGATGTGCCTTGTCTTCTTGTGAAACCTGGGCTCCTTGGCAAGTGCAATAGCTCCAGTGTTGTCACAGAAAAGTTTGATTGGCCCCGACGCATTGGGTATGACTCCTAGGTCGGTGATGAACTCCTTCACCCATATTGCTTCATGTGCTGCCTCCGAGGCTGCCATGTACTCCGCTTCACATGTAGATCCCGCCACGACGCGCTTTGCTTGCAACTGCACCAGCTTACTGCCCCACCATTCAAAATATACACGTATCCGGTTTGTGACTTAGAGTCATCCAGATCTGTGTCGAAGCTAGCGTCGACGTAACCCTTTACGACGAGCTCTTCGTCACCTCCATAAACGAGAAACATTTCCTTAGTCCTTTTCAGGTACTTCAGGATATTCTTGACCGCTGTCCAGTGTTCCTTGCCGGGATTACTTTGGTACCTTCCTACCAAACTACGGCAAGGTTTACATCAGGTCTGGTACACAGCATGGCATACATAATAGAACCTATGGCTGAGGCATAGGGGATGACACTCATCTCTTCTATATCTTCTGCCGTGGTCGGACATTGAGCTGAGCTCAATTTCATACCTTGTAACACAGGCAAGAACCCCTTCTTAGATGATCCATATTGAACTTCTTCAATATCTTATCAAGGTATGTGCTTTGTGAAAGACCTATGAGGCGTCTCGATCTATCTCTATAGATTTTGATGCCTAATATATAAGCAGCTTCTCCAAGGTCCTTCATTGAAAAACTCTTATTCAAGTAGGCCTTGATGTTGTCCAAGAGTTCTATATCATTTCCCATCAATAGTATGTCATCTACATATAATATGAGAAATGCTACAGAGCTCCCACTCACTTTCTTGTAAACGCAGGCTTCTCCATAAGTCTGCTGTAAACCCAAACGCTTTGATCATCTCATCAAAGCGAATGTTCCAACTCCGAGATGCTTGCACCAGCCCATAAATCGAGCGTTGGAGCTTGCACACCTTGTCAGCATTCTTAGGATCGACAAAACCTTCCGGCTGCATCATATACAATTCTTCCTTAAGGAAACCATTAAGGAATGCCGTTTTGACGTCCATTTGCCATATCTCATAATCGTAGAATGCGGCAATTGCTAACATGATTCGGACGGACTTTAGCTTCGCTACCGGTGAGAAAGTCTCATCGTAGTCAACCCCTTGAACTTGTCGATAACCCTTAGCGACAAGTCGAGCTTTATAGATGGTCACATTACCATCCGCGTCTGTCTTCTTCTTAAAGATCCATTTATTTTCTATGGCTCGCCGTTCAACGGGCAAGTCAGTCAAAGTCCATACTTCATTTTCATACATGGATCCTATCTCGGATTTCATGGCTTCTAGCCATTTGTCGGAATCCGGGCCCGCCATCGCTTCTTCATAGTTCGAAGGTTCACTGTTGTCTAACAACATGATTTCCAAGACAGGGTTGCCGTACCACTCTGGTGCGGAACGTGTCCTTGTGGACCTTCGAATTTCAGTAGGAGCTTGATCAGAAGTATCTTGATCATTATCATTAACTTCCTCTCTAGTCGGTGCAGGCACCTCAGGAACATTTTCTTGAGTTGCGCCATTTTCCGGTTCAAGAGGTAATACTTCATCAAGCTCTACTTTCCTCCCACTTACTTCTTTCGAGAGAAACTCTTTCTCTAGAAAGGACCCATTCTTGGCAACAAAGATCTTGCCTTCGGATCTGAGGTAGAAGGTGTACCCAATAGTTTCTTTTGGGTATCCTATGAAGACGCATTTTTCCGACTTGGGTTCGAGCTTTTCAGGTTGAAGTTTCTTGACATAAGCATCGCATCCCCAAACTTTTAGAAACGACAGCTTAGGTTTCTTCCCAAACCATAATTCATACGGTGTCGTCTCAACGGATTTCGACGGAGCCCTATTTAAAGTGAATGCGGCAGTCTCTAAAGCATAGCCCCAAAAAGATAGCGGTAAATCGGTAAGAGACATCATAGATCGCACCATATCTAATAGAGTGCGATTACGACGTTCGGACACACCGTTACGCTGAGGTGTTCCAGGCGGCGTGAGTTGTGAAACTATTCCACATTTTCTTAAGTGTGTGCCAAATTCGTGACTCAAGTATTCTCCTCCACGATCTGATCGTAGAAACTTGATTTTCCTGTCACGTTGATTTCAACCTCACTCTGAAATTCCTTGAACTTTTCAAAGGTTTCAGACTTGTGTTTCATTAAGTAGTAGATACCCATATCTACTCAAGTCATCAGTGAGGGTGAGAACATAACGATAGCCACCGCGAGCCTCAACACTCATTGGACCGCACACATCAGTATGTATGATTTCCAATAAGTTGGTTGCTCGCTCCATTGTTCCTGAGAACGGAGTCTTGGTCATTTTACCCATGAGGCATGGTTCGCACGTGTCAAATGATTCATAATCAAGAGACTCTAAAAGTCCATCTGCATGGAGCTTCTTCATGCGTTTGACACCTATGTGACCAAGGCGGCAGTGCCACAAGTATGTGGGACTATCATTATCAACCTTACATCTTTTGGTACTCACATTATGAACATGTGTAGTATTACGTTCGAGATTCATAAAGAATAAACCATTCACCATAGGAGCATGACCATAAAACATATCTCTCATATAAATAGAACAACCATTATTCTCGGATTTAAAAGAGTAGCCATCTCGAATTAAACGAGATCCCGATACAATGTTCATGCTCAAAGCTGGCACTAAATAACAATTATTTAGGTTTAAAACTAATCCCGAAGGGAGATGCAGAGGCAGCGTGCCGACGGCGATCACATTGACCTTGGAACCATTCCCGACGCGCATCGTCACCTCATCCTTTGCCAGTTTCCGCTTATTCCGCAGCCCCTGCTTTGAGTTACAAATGTGAGCAACTGCACCGGTATCAAATACCCAGGAGCTACTACGGGCACTAGTAAGGTACACATCAATTACATGTATATCACATATACCTTTTGTTTTGCCGGCCTTCTTATCCGCTAAGTACTTAGGGCAGTTCCGCTTCCAGTGACCGCTTCCCTTGCAATAAAAGCACTCAGTCTCGGGCTTGGGTCCATGCTTTGGCTTCTTCCCGGCAGCTTGCTTGCCGGGCGTGGCAACTTCCTTGCCGTCCTTCTTGAAGTTCTTTTTACCCTTGCCTTTCTTGAACTTAGTGGTTTTATTGACCATCAACACTTGATGTTCCTTCTTGACTTCTACCTCCGCTGATTTCAGCATTGAGAACAATTCAGGAATGGTCTTTTGCATCCCCTGCATGTTGAAGTTCATCACAACGCTCTTGTAGCTTGGTGGAAGCGACTGGAGGATTCTGTCAATGACCGCATCATCCGGGAGATTAACTCCCAGCTGAGACAAGCGGTTATGCAACCCAGACATAGTGAGTATGTGCTCACTGACAGAACTATTTTCCTCCATCTTACAGCTGAAGAACTTATCGGAGACTTCATATCTCTCGATCCGGGCATGAGCTTGAAAAACCATTTTCAGCTCTTCGAACATCTCATATGCTCCATGTCTCTCAAAACGCTTTTGGAGCCCCGGCTCTAAGCTGTAAAGCATGCCGCACTGAACGAGGGAGTAGTCGTCAAGCACGTGTCTGCCAAGCGTTCATAACGTCTTGGTTCTGTGGGACGGGTGGATCACCTAGCGGTGCTTGTAGGACATAATCTTTCTTGGCAGCTATGAGGATGATCCTCAGGTTCCGGACCCAGTCCGTATAGTTGCTGCCATCGTCTTTCAGCTTGGTTTTCTCTAGGAACGCGTTGAAGTTGAGGACTACGTTGGCCATTTGATCTACAAGACATATTGTAAAATATTTTAGACTAAGTTCATGATAATTAAGTTCATCTAATCAAATTATTAATGAACTCCCACTTAGATTAGACATCCCTCTAGTCATCTAAGTATTACATGATCCGAGTTAACTAGGCCGTGTCCGATCATCACGTGAGACGGACTAGTCAACATCGGTGAACATCTTCATGTTGATCGTATCTTCTATACGACTCATGCTCGACCTTTCGGTCTTCTGTGTTCCGAGGCCATGTCTGTACATGCTAGGCTCGTCAAGTCAACCTAAGTGTTTGCATGTGTAAATCTGTCTTACACCCGTTGTATGTGAACGTCTGAATAAAACACCCGATCATCACGTGGTGTTTTGAAACAGCGAACTGTCGCAACGGTGCACAGTTAGGGGGAACACTTCTTGAAATTATTATGAGGGATCATCTTATTTACTACCGTCGTTCTAAGTAAACAAGATGCAAAACATGATAAACATCACATGCAATCAAATAATAAACGTGACATGATATGGCCAATATCACATAGCTCCTTTGATCTCCATCTTGGGGCTCCATGATCATCTTGTCACCGGCTTGACACCATGATCTCCATCATCATGATCTCCATCATCGTGTCTCCATGAAGTTGCTCGCCAACTATTACTTCTACTACTATGGCTAACGCGTTTAGCAATAAAGTAAAGTAATTTACATGGCGTTTCTCGATGACACGCAGGTCATATAAAAGAATAAAGACAACTCCTATGGCTCCTGCCGGTTGTCATACTCATCGACATGCAAGTCGTGATTCCTATTACAATAGCATGAACATCTCATACATCACATATAGATCATTCATCATTCATCACAACTTTGGCCATATCATATCACAAACCACTTGCTGCAAAAACAAGTTAGACGTCCTCTAATTGTTGTTGCAAGTTTTACGTGGCTGAATTAGGGTTCTAGCAAGAACGTCTTCTTACCTACGTTAAAGCCACAACGTGATTTGTCAACTTCTATTTACCCTTCATAAGGACCCTGTTCATCGAATCCGCTCCAACTAAAGTGGGAGAGACAGACACCCGCCAGCCACCTTATGCAACTAGTGCATGTTAGTCGGTGGAACCGGTCTCACGTAAGCGTACGTGTAAGGTTGGTCCGGGCCGCTTCATCCCACAATACCGCTGAAGCAAGAAAAGACTAGTAGCGGCAAGAAAGTTGACAAATCTACGCCCACAACAAATTGTGTTCTACTCGCGCAAGAAGAACTACGCATAGACCTAGCTCATGATGCCACTGTTGGGGAACGTTGCAGAAAACAAAAATTTTCCTACTCGTTTCACCAAGATCATCTAGGAGTTCATCTAGCAACGAGTCATCGGATGCATCTACATACCTTTGTAGATCGCGCTGCGGAAGCGTTCAAAGAACGGTGATGATGTAGTCGAACACGACGTGATCCAAATCACCGATGACCAAGCGCCGAACGGACGGCACCTCCGCGTTCAACACACGTACGGGACGGGAGACGTCTCCTCCTTCTTGATCCAGCAAGGGGGAAGGAGAGGTTGATGAAGATCCAGCAGCACGACGGCGTGGTGGTGGATGCAGGGCGTCACAGTAGCAGGGCTTCGCCTATACTACGAGAGAGACGTAACGGGGAGAGAGGGAGGCGCCAAGGCTGAGGTATGAAGTCCTCCCCTCTCCTCAACTATATATAGGGGTGCCAAGGGGGGGTGGCCGGCCCTAGGAGATGGATCTCCTAGGGGGGCGGCGGCCAAGGGGTGGGGGGCTTGCCCCCCAAGCAAGGGGGCGCCCCCCTTAGGGTTCCCCCCCAACCCTAGGCGCATGGGCCCTTGGGGGGTGGCGCCCCAGCCCACTTTGGGCTGGGTTCCCTCCCACTTCAGCCCATGGGGCCCCCCGGGATAGGTGGCCCCACCCGGTGGACCCCCGGGACCCTTCCGGTGGTCCCGGTACAATACCGGTGACCCCGAAACTTGTCCCGATGGCCGAAACAGCACTTCCTATATATAATTCTTTACCTCCGGACCATTCCGGAACTCCTCGTGACGTCCGGGATCTCATCCGGGACTCCGAACAACATTCGGGTTACTGCATATACATATCTTCACAACCCTAGCGTCACGAACCTTAAGTGTGTAGACCCTACGGGTTCGGGAGACAAGCAGACATGACCGAGACGACTCTCCGGTCAATAACCAACAGCGGGATCTGGATACCCATGTTGGCTCCCACATGCTCCACGATGATCTCATCGGATGAACCACGATGTCGAGGATTCAATCAACCCCGTACAATTCCCTTTGTCAATCGATATGTTACTTGCCCGAGATTCGATCGTCGGTATCCCAATACCTCGTTCAATCTCGTTACCGGCAAGTCACTTTACTCGTACCGTAATGCATGATCCCGTGACCAGACACTTGGTCACTTTGAGCTCATTATGATGATGCATTACCGAGTGGGCCCAGTGATACCTCTCCGTCATACGGAGTGACAAATCCCAGTCTTGATCCATGTCAACCCAACAGACACTTTCGGAGATACCCGTAGTCTACCTTTATAGTCACCCAGTTACGTTGTGACGTTTGGTATACCCAAAGCACTCCTACGGTATCCGGGAGTTACACCGATCTCATGGTCTAAGGAAAGGATACTTGACATTGGAAAACTCTAGCAAACGAACTATACGATCTTGTGCTATGTTTAGAATTGGGTCTTGTCCATCACATCATTCTCCTAATGATGTGATCTCGTTATCAATGACATCCAATGTCCATAGTCAGGAAACCATGACTATCTGTTGATCAACGAGCTAGTCAACTAGAGGCTTACTAGGGACATGTTGGTGTCTGTTATTCACACATGTATTACGATTTCCAGATAACACAATTATAGCATGAATAAAGACAATTATCATGAATAAGGAAATATAATAATAATACTTTTATTATTGCCTCTAGGGCATATTTCCAACACAGAGATCATGGGATCGACGGAGATGGAGAAGAGGCCGGGACAGCGAGCCGCAAAGGGAGTGTCCCCGGCCCAGCGATCAAACTAGAACAGCGTTGATGTCCCGGATCCCACCGAGATGGAGGTCCCAATACGAAGGACCGGGAGAAGCTGGACAATCGACTGCCAGAACTGAGATTCGCCAGACTTCTGGGAAAAGGCGAGGGGTTGTCCGCGCAAGTATTTGTTCCGGATGATGTCCAGCCAAAGGCTAGCATGCCCTTGCGAGATGCGCCAAAGCCAGCGGGAGAGTAGGGTGATATTCATCCGTTTAGAGCACATGATGCCAAGGCCACCTTGCTCCCGGGGTTTGCAAATGTCAGGCCAACTGACCATATGATACTTCTGCTTGTCATTGTCACCCGCCCAGTAAAAGCGGGACTGGACCTTGGAGATCTCCTTGTGAAGGGTCTTGTGGAGGCTGTAGAAACTCATGAGGAACAAGAGAAGGCCGGAGAGGGAAGAGTTGATGAGGATCGTCCGGGCTGCTTTGGAAAGCCACCTCCCCTGCCATGGCTTGATGCGCGTTTGGAGCTTGGCCACGGAGGGGCGCAAGTCTGCGACAGTGAGCCGGGAGTCACTAATGGGCGTCCCCAGGTATGTTGTGGGGAAGGAACCCATGCGGCAATTAAGCCTGTTGGCGATGGCCAAAGCCTCCGTGGGGGAGTATCCCATCACCATCACATCACTCTTGGCGAAGTTGATCTTGAGGCCCGACATCTGTTGGAATCAGAGAAGGAGGAACTTGAGGTTGGAGATATCCGTCTCCGAGCCTTCGACCATGATGATAGTGTCGTTAGCATACTGGAGGATGGAGATCCCGGAGCCACCGGAGAGGTGGGGAGTAATCCCATGAATATGGCCCGTGGCTTCCGCCTTATCAAGGATGGACGCCAGCACGTCGACGACCATATTGAACAAGAATGGGGAGAAGGGGTCACCTTATCGGACCCCACAAAGGGTGGGGAAGAAAGGGCCGATCTCACCGTTTATGTTCACGGCCGTGCGCCCGCAAGTGACCATTTGCATTACTCTCGTGATCCACCGATCGTCGAAACCCTTCCGAAGAAGGACTTCCCGAAGGAAGGGCCAGCTAACCGTGTCATAAGCCTTATGGAAGTCAATCTTCAGAAATACCGCCTTGAGGTTTTTGGTGCGAACCTCATGGAGGACTTCATGAAGGACTAGGACCCCATCCAGGATGTAATAGCCCTTAATGAAGGCCGACTGGTTGGGATGTGTCACACGATCAGCCAGCAGGGTCACCCTATTGGCGTACCCTTTGGCCAGGATCCGGAAGATCACGTTAATGACAGTGATCGGGCGAAATTGACGGATGTCGGACGCCCCAGGGACCTTTGGGATGAGAGAGATGATCCCGTAGTTGAGGCGTCTGAGATCAATGGCGCCAAGGTAGAACTCGTCGAAGATAGCCATGACCTCTGGTTTAATCACCTTCCAGAAGGTCTGGAAGAATTTAACAGGGAGGCCATCCGGACCAGGCGCTGAGGAGGGGTTCATGCCCTTGATGGCTTCCCAGACCTCCTGCTCGGAGAAGGGGGCCGTAAGGGCCGCGTTCTCCGACTCAGACACCAACTGGGGACCAGTCCAACAATCGGGGGCAAGAGAGAGGCCGCTCCGAGGAGCGGCAGAGAATAAGGTGAAGGAAATATGCCCTAGAGGCAATAATAAAGTTATTATTTATTTCCTTATATCATGATAAATGTTTATTATTCATGCTAGAATTGTATTAACCGGAAACATAATACATGTGTGAATACATAGACAAACAGAGTGTCACTAGTATGCCTCTACTTGACTAGCTCATTGATCAAAGATGGTTATGTTTCCTAACCATAGACATGAGTTGTCATTTGATTAACAGGATCACATCATTAGGAGAATGATGTGATTGACTTGACCCATTCCGTTAGCTTAGCACTTGATCGTTTAGTTTGTTGCTATTGCTTTCTTCATGACTTATACATGTTCCTATGACTATGAGATTATGCAACTCCCGTTTAGCGGAGGAACACTTTGTGTGCTACCAAACATCACAACGTAACTGGGTGATTATAAAGGTGCTCTACAGGTGTCTCCAAAGGTACTTGTTGGGTTGGCGTATTTCGAGATTAGGATTTGTCACTCCGATTGTCAGAGAGGTATCTCTGGGCCCTCTCGGTAATGCACATCACTTAAGCCTTGCAAGCATTGCAACTAATGAGTTAGTTGCGGGATGATGTATTACGGAACGAGTAAAGAGACTTGCCGGTAACGAGATTGAACTAGGTATTGAGATACCGACGCTCGAATCTCGGGCAAGTAACATACCGATGACAAAGGGAACAACGTATGTTGTTATGCGGTCTGACCGATAAAGATCTTCGTAGAATATGTGGGAGCCAATATGAGCATCCAGGTTCCGCTATTGGTTATTGACCGGACACGTGTCTCGTTCATGTCTACATTGTTCTCGAACCCGTAGGGTCCGCACGCTTAAGGTTTCGGTGACAGTTATATTATGAGTTTATGAGTTTTGATGTACCGAAGGAGTTCGGAGTCCCGGATGAGATCGGGGACATGACGAGGAGTCTCGAAGTGGTCGAGACGTAAAGATCGATATATTGGACGACTATATTCGGACATCGGAAAGGTTCCGAGTGATTCGGGTATTTTCGGGAGTATCGGGGAGTTACGGGAATTCGTATTGGGCCTTAATGGGCCATACGGGAGAGGAGAGAAAGGCCTCAAAGGGTGGCCGCACCCCTCCCCATGGGCTGGTCCGAATTGGACTAGGGAGGGGGGGCGCCCCCTTCCTTCCTTCTCCTTTTCCCTTCCCCTTCCTTCTCTCCTACTCCTACTACTTGGAAGGGATCCTAGTTCTACTAGGAAAGGGGGAATCCTACTCCCGGTGGGAGTAGGACTCCCCTAGGGCGCGTCATAGAGAGGGCCGGCCCCTCCCCTCCTCCACTCCTTTATATACGTGGCCAGGGGGCACCCCATAGACACAACAATTGATCTCTTGATCTCTTAGCCGTGTGCGGTGCCCCCCTCCACCATAATCCACCTCGATCATATCGTAGCAGTGCTTAGGCGAAGCCCTGCGTCGGTAGAATATCATCATCGTCACCACGTCGTCGTGCTGACGAAACTCTCCCTCAACACTCGGCTGGATCGGAGTTCGAGGGACGTCATCGAGTTGAACGTGTGCAGAACTCGGAGGTGTCGTGCGTTCGGTACTTGATCGGTCGGATCGTGAAGACGTACGACTACATCAACCGCGTTGTGCTAACGCTTCCGCTTTCGGTCTACGAGGGTACATGGACAACACTCTCCCCTCTCGTTGCTATACATGACCATGATCTTGCGTGTGCGTAGGAATTTTTTTGAAATTACTACATTACCCAACATAAGGATCTATAGAATCCGTCGACGTGGGATCGGATGTCGCGAGGGTCATGAAGGAGCGTCTCACCATCCCACCAAAGAGGGATGGTGTTGCGTCTACGACGGCCGTTGACAATGGCCTGAAAGTACGCCGTATTCGCGTCGTCCTTCAGGACCCATTTTCTGAGCCCCACGGAGGCGCCAATAAGCCTCCTCATCGGTGTAAATCACGGAGAGCTAGTCTTCCAGGTCATACCGGGAAAGCCACTCGTCCGGAGAGAGCCCCACCGCATCAGCGCGCAGGTCAAGGGCCTGGATCGTGGATAACAACGCCTTCTTGCGCTCCCGGAGGTCACGACCCAGGTTAGCACCCCACCCCTTCATGAACTGACATCCGCGCTTCGCGCGGAAGTGCCATGAGTCAATGGCCGAGGGGGGACGGGGGTGGGGGTGGGTGCTAGCCTCGATCCACCGAGCGACAACCGCATCGATGAACCCGGTTTGGGAGAGCCAGAAGGTCTCGAACCGGAATCGAGGGGTGATTGGCAGACGCTCGTCAGCCGAGGAGAGGAGCAGAGGGACATGATCCGAGCCAATCCGGGTGATGGCGCGAAGGGTGGCAAGGGAGCATCGGAGGTCCCACTCGGGGGACACTAGGACCCGGCCCAAGACGGACTGGGTCGGGGTCGCCTGCCGGTTGGTCCAGGTAAACCTGGCACCAATCCTATCAATTTCGCGGAGACCAAGGTCGGCAATGAAGTCATTGAACATTTGCATCCAAGCAAAGCAGACATTAGCATTGCTCTTGTCTTCCACAACACAAAGGAGGTTAAAATCGCCACCCACCACCACCGGAAGGGAGGCCGCGGAGATCTTCCAGTGGAGCTCCTCGAGAAAGGCAGCAGACCGACTATGGTCTGCCGGCCCGTAGATGATGATGACCTCCCACTTGAAGTTGAGAGACCTCTCGAAAAGCTCCATGCTCACAAAGAATTCTCCCCGGTCCATGCTCCCCACCTCAAAGGTGGCATCCTTCACGCCTAAAAGGATGCCACTCAAGTGGCCGGCACTCCCACTAGAAGGGAGCCAATGCCACGCAAAGAGGTGGGAGCTCAGACAGTCAAGCTCAGGGAGAGAGAATTCAAGACGCATGGTTTCTTGGATGGCAACTATGTCAATGTGTTCCTCACGCATGTACTCTATGAGTTGACGGCGTCGGCCATCATGGCCGAAACCGCGGATGTTCCAGAACAGGGCACACATTAAGGCGCCATTGGGGGCTGCTTGACCCCAGGACACAAGAGTCACTTTGAGCACGGAGGGCCGCGGTGCAGGAGCGAGTGCGACCACGGATTTCGACCTCCCCCACCGGGGGAGGGGCACCTAACTGCCTCAACGCCGCCGGGGGAGGGGCCTCACCGGCTGAGGGCGGAACAAGAGGCAGAAGGAGAGCCACACGGGCCTCCGCGAGCCTCCCATCAAGGATCTTGCGGGCGCGGATAGCCGCAATCTGGACTAAGGGGGGGCCAACTTCCCCCCTAAAAATGATCACCGAGTCAGAGGCCACCTTCGTGAGGTTGCCAAGAGGAATCGACTCAAGAGTAGAGAAGGAACAAGACGAAGCTGAAGGGGGAACGACAGGCGTACCTGGCTCTAGGTTCCGAGCAGCAGCACGGATCTCTGCCCGCTCGGTGATGGGCAGAGCCGGACTGCCCTCGGGGTGCGCCGCATCCAGCCGAGCACTCCGACGGGACGCAACCACCGGGGAGGAGGCCGACGGGCCTCGGCGCGAGTAGGTGGCGGACTGTGGAGGGGGGGGGTTGGGCGGCCACGGGGGTGGTTACCCGAGCCTCCCCATCCGTGGTCAGGGCCCCCGCTGGTGAAGCCAGATGAGAGGACACGGAACAGCAGAGGAGGAGCGAAGCCGGGGTCGGAGCCGGTGCCGGGGGCAGCAGGGTCGGAGGAGCCTCGGGGGGGGGGGGGGCCGGGGGGGCCGGGGGGGGGGGGGGGGGGGGGGGGGGGGGGGGGGGGGGGGGGGGGGGGGGGGCGGGGGGGGGGGGGGGGGCCTGAGCGGCCGCGGAGGGTGAGGGAGTCCTGGATTAGGGGGTGTTCGGGTAACCGGACTATACCTTCAGCCGGACTCCAGGACTATGAAGATACAAGATTGAAGACTACGTCCCGTGTCCGGATGGGACTTTCCTTGGCGTGGAAGGCAAGCTTGGCGATGCAGATATTCAAGATCTCCTACCATTGTAACCGACTCTATGTAACCCTAACCCTATCCGGCGTCTATATAAACCGGAGGGTTTTAGTCCGTAAGACAACTTCATCAACTCCATAGACAACAATCATACCATAGGCTAGCTTCTAGGGTTTAGCCTCCTTGATCTCGTGGTAGATCTACTCTTGTACTGCCCATATCATCAATATTAATCAAGCAGGACGTAGGGTTTTACCTCCATCAAGAGGGCCCGAACCTGGGTAAAACATCGTGTTCCCTGCCTCCTGTTACCATCCGGCCTAGACGCACAGTTCGGGACCCCCTACCCGAGATCCGCCGGTTTTGACACCGACATTGGTGCTTTCATTGAGAGTTCCTCTGTGTCGTCGCCGTTAGGTCCGATGGCTCCTTTGATCATCAACAATGATGCAGTCCAGGGTGAGACTTTTCTCCCCGGACAGATCTTCTTCTTCAGCGGCTTCGCTTTGCGGGCCAATTCTCTTGGCCACTTGGAGCAGATCGAAAGCTACACCCCTGGCCATCAAGCCAGGTTTGGAAGCTTAAACTACACGGCCGACATCCGCGGAGACTTGATCTTCGACGGGTTCGAGCCACGGCCAAGCGCGCCGCACTATCTCGAGGGGCATGATCTAGCTCTACCTCCGGACAGTGTCCTAGAGGCCGCTCACGCATCGGTTCCGACCTCTAACTCGAAGCCTATTACGCCAATCGAGGACGAGCGGTTGGACGTCACCTCAGGGGCTGTGATCTCAAAGGCGATCGAGCCAAACGCTAGCCCCGCACTCTGCACGACCCGTGACTCCGAGGATCCGGACTCCTCGCCGGACTCCGAACCCCCCCCCCCCGCCCCTGCCAATCGAATCCGATCGGGCACCGATAATGGAGTTCACCGCCGCAGACATCTTTCAGCACTCGCCTTTCGGCGTCATCCTGAATTCTCTTAAGTCTCTCTCTTTATCAGGAGAGCCCTGGCCGGATTACGATCAGCAAGGATGGGATACGGACGATGAAGAAATTCAAAGCCCACCCACCACCCACTTGGTAGCCACTGTCGACAATTTAAACGACGTGCTCAACTTCGACTCCAGAGACATCGACAGCATGGATGACGATGCAAGAGATACCGACGAACCAACGCCCATAGGGCATTGGACAGCCACCTCATCTCACGATGTGTACATGGTGGATACCCCTAAAGGAAGCGACAACGAGGAAAACGGGGACGGAACGAGAGATCGACCCCCCGAAAAGCAATCAAAGCGTCGGCGTAAACGCCGACCCAAGCCCTGCCTTGATAAAAACCCAGACATAGAGCAGGACAAGCAGGCCTTAGAGCAACTGTCCGAACATGGCAACGCGGATGGAGAAACCGAACATCCCTCCTCTCGCAAAAACGGCATTCCGAACGACCTCATGCCGGATAAACCTATGGAGCAGAAGAATCTCCACGAGAGGCTCGTTGCAACTGCACGCAGCCTAAAAAAGCAGAAGCGGAAGCTAAAAACAGCGGAAGATGCACTCCGGATTAGATGGAGCAAGGTAATCAATACCGCAGATAAATACGGCGACAGTCGCCGCACTAAAAGCTATCCGAAAAGAAAGCTACTGCCTGAATTCGACGAAGAGGCCCTAGAGCCATCGCATTCAAAAAATGAGAAAGCCACACGGTCGGATAGACGACCCCATAAAGCGGCAAGCGGCGCCGCACTTAAATCGGCATGCGACCCACTTAAGGATTCGCATCATGGCCCAGTCAGGTCCATTTATGGGCCAAGAAAGCAAGCTCTCGTAAGCAATGCTATGAAGCCATCATCAGAATCCGGCACACCCAAATACAGGGGCGCCGCACACCCTCTATGTTTCACCGATGAGGTCCTGGACCATGAATTTCCAGAGGGATTCAAACCCGTAAACATAGAGGCATACGATGGAACAACAGACCCTGGAGTCTGGATAGAGGATTATATCCTCCACATACACATGGCTAGAGGAGATGATCTCCACGACATAAAATATTTACCCCTTAAGTTTAAAGGGCCTGCCCGGCATTGGCTTAAAAGCCTTCCCGAAAACACAATTGGAAGCTGGGAAGAGCTCGAGGATGCTTTCCGAGCAAACTTTCAAGGGACCTATGTCCGCCCTCCGGATGCAGACGATCTTAGTCACATAACTCAACAACCCGGAGAATCAGCTCGGCAGTTCTGGAATAGATTCCTCACTAAAAAGAATCAGATAGTCGACTGTCCGGACGCCGAAGCCTTAGCAGCTTTCAGGCATAACGTCTGAGACGAATGGCTCACCAGACACCTCGGCCAAGAAAAGCCAAGAACAATGGCCGCACTAACAAACCTCATGACCTGCTTTTGTGCTGGGGAGGACAGCTGGTTGGCAAGGTGCAGCCCCAGCGACCCAAGTACATCCGAAACTAGGGATGGAAACGGAAAACCGTGACGCAACAAGGACCGTCGCCGGACTAAGGACAAAAGTCCGAAGAGCACGGCAGTCAATGCCGGATTCAAAGGCTCACGAAAAAATCAGGCAAAATTGCCCCCCCCCAGGATAACAGGGACGATCCATCCAACCTAAATAAAATCCTGGACAGGATATGTCAGATACACAGCACTCCCGAGAAGCCTGCTAACCATACCCATAGAGATTGTTGGGTTTTCAAACAATCCGGCAGACTCAATGCCGAACACAAGGGGCTTGACATACCAAGCGAAGACGAGGACGAACCCCAAAAGCAGAGTACCAGGAAACAAAAGAACTTCCCACAAGAAGTAAAAACAGTGAACTCACTTCAAATAACAAAATTTGCGGCGCCCGTAAAGGTACGCACCACACGGCCCATCCCCAAAGGGTCCGGCCACTGGTTGTCAAAACCGATCATCTTCGATCAGCTAGATTATTCTAGAAATATCAAGAATGCAGGCTGGACTGCCTTGATACTCGATCCAATAATTGGCGGACTACAGTTTTCAAATGTCCTTATGGACGGCGGCAGTGGACTAAACCTGATATATCAGGATACAATCCAGCACATGAGGATAAACCCAGCAAGAATCCGCCGCAGCAAAACCTCCTTTCAAGGGGTAATACCTGGTCCGGACACCTGTTGTATGGGTTTTCTCCGGCTCGAAGTCATATTCGGCTCTGCCGATAAATTCCGCCGTGAAAAGCTGACCTTCCATATCGTCCCGCTCTCAAGTCGCTATCAAGCACTACTGGGACGCGAAGCTTTTGCTCGCTTTAACGCAATACCGCATTATGCATCTCTTACGCTT
Source organism: Triticum urartu (assembly GCF_003073215.2). Lineage (NCBI taxonomy): Eukaryota > Viridiplantae > Streptophyta > Magnoliopsida > Poales > Poaceae > Triticum > Triticum urartu. Next base: position 42,193,625 of record NC_053024.1, read on the forward strand.
AAGATGCCCGGTCCACGAGGCACCATCTCTTTGAAGGGGAAGCACTAAAGTGCGCCTCCCCAAGCAGAGGACTGTGCGGCCGCTTTGACAGTCCCACAGCAAAATGGCCTCACCGGCCAGAAAACTTCGAAATAGGTCATTAAAGACCATGAACGCGGATAGACGAGTTCGGTACAAAATCATCATGCAGGCTTAGTGGCCATATACCCCCGCACTAGGGGCTCCATGCATATACAACAAGAGACAATAAAGCTCAATTTTCTATATTTTACTTTACACTTTGTTTATTTTAAATTTTTTCGGCACGACCCGTTTTCAACTCAGTTCCTCTCTTTTACAGATGAACGTCATGCGGCGCCCGTCCAGGACACGGCACAACGGAGACACATGCGCAGACGTGCAGTAGGGACCCGTCCTAAAGGATTCTTTTTAGATTAAGACCCTGCGTAAACCTTTTTTACTGTCTCTTGTTGCTACACATCCCCTGGTTTTTTTTGATATAACCAAGGAGGAGGCTGGCGTCTTGGCATGTGGCCACGTCAGAATTTTTGCACTTACCTGGACACTAGGAGCTTTTTTAATAAAGAGTGTTGTTTCGCCCGCACTCATAAAGACCGAATACCTTAGGGAGTGTTCGGCATCACGAGTTTTGGCATTATATGCATCAGCTCCGAATCATGTCTTTGGTCAAATGTTGGGTTGCCCGGCTCCTGAGTTCGGCTACCTTACGTTCCGCTCTATCGGCTAAGGTAGCACCAGGAGAACTACTGCGATTGTGCCCCGGTTCGGCCGGGGGAGCACCTCAGTAGAGAAAGCCGAAAACTGACTGTCATGATGTAGCGTGAGACTGGTCAGCCACTCGATGACTTAGCAGAATCTATCGGATTCCTCCGCTTTAATGAAGGGCCGCTTCCCGGTCAGGCACATACGCGCCCCGAACTCGGATGAGCGCAGTCGCCACCAAGGAGCTACCTAAATAGTCTCACTATCAAGCTCCTATGGCTAAGTGAAAGTGTTAAAGCATTATAGTCCGATTGCCTGGCCCGCTGCGCTATCACCTCCTTTGTAGGACCAAGACATTGGGTTAAGTGTGAATATGCGTCTTCTGCGAGCACCCCCGCACTATGTGCGTGGGGGCTGAAGCCAACGACTGCCATCTTTCAGATTTTATATATTAAAACGGCCGCACAGGAGGTGTTACCAATACTTGAAGGCACAAGTATAGAAAGGCCACTACAATTCATCAAAATATTACTTTATAATTACATGTGCTATCATAACATAGCATCTTTCGAGCACTGTGTCTCTATTACATGAGCGCCTTCAAGGACTTCCTGAAAAAAGTGCTCGGAGGGTACTCGGCTTTTGTCCGAATCTCGGGACGCAACAACGGTGGTCTCCATCTCCGCCCAGTATGTCTTAACACGGGCAAGAGCCATCCTTGCGCCCTCTATGCATGCTGACCTCTTCATTGCATTTATACGCGGCACCGCATCAAGGAATTGCTGCACCAAGCTGAAATAACTCTTCGGCTCCGATCTCCCCGGCCACAGATGACCCATGACTTACTTCATGGCAATCCCGGACAACCTATTCAGTTCGGCCCATTGAGCCAAACGATCGTCCACTGCCGGTGGACGCTCTGGATTGTGAAACTGCGACCAGAAAAGCTTTTCCACTTCGTGATCTTTCCCATCTCGAAAGTGTTCGGTCGCATCAGCAGCACTCGCTGCCAAATCCAGATAGGTATCCTCCACACTCCACATCCGGTCCAACGGAGCAAACTTTGGGTTGCAAAATTTCCTTCGCGGCATAAAGGGCTTTCCAGCCGCAATCTGTTCGGCCTGACGCAGCTCCTCCTTCGCAGCTCTCATCGCAGAGCGCGTGTCCTTGGCATTGGCAGCGGCCTTCTCTAAGTCCGTCTATTTCGCCTTGTCTTCTTCTTCAAGAAGTCTGCAATGGTCTGTAGTGCTTTTTAACTTTTCGGCCATCTTGGCCATCTCTTCCTTGCTTCGGCAATGGGCAGCCTGTTCGGCTCTCAGCTCTTCAAGGGCTTTCTTGGCGGCCGCATCACTTTTTCTGGCTTGCTCTTTAGCTTGGGCAAGTTCTACCCTAAGACTCTCCACGGCGGCCGCACCATCTGCGTCAAGCACACATATTGTAAGACACATGCATCAAACTGTTCTTACCTCATGCCGCCCATGGAATTGCATACCTTGAGCCTCCTCAAGCCGCTTGTTGACAAGCGTGATGTCGGCTTCTGCCACGTCCAGTTGCCGCTTTAGTTCGGCAAAATCATCAGTTCGGCTCGATTCCGGACACCCTGCCGCCTACATTCAAAGGCGACATCTTAGACCTGGGATTATGATCCTCCGCGTGCTGTCATTTCTTGACGACGCGCAGAGTCTCAGGGGCTACTATCTACACAGGGCGCATCTTATTCATGCGCAACTGCCAAAAGTGTACATTATCTAATATACCTCGAAACTCGTCAGTAAACTTTTGACGGCCTCATGCAATCCGCTCTCTGCGGATGAAATCCTTTCAATCACCGTGCCCATCAAGGCACGGTGCTCCTCTGAGATGCAAGCTCGCCCCAGCAGAATCTTTAGCTCCTCCGACCGAGCACCAGACGGTGCCGGGCTCGTCCCATGACCTCTTTCAAAGTCCGGACGCGGAGAACCTCGGGGGGCCACACTATCTTCCGCTCCCGCCGGATTCGGAGAAACCCTCCGCGACGACACCTCAGGATCGCCCGCCTCGCTAGGCGGCACGGCAGGAGGAGGCGTCCCGCTCTCCATCATCTCCGGAAGAAGATCCCCCGAAGACGAGCTCTGCTGAGAAGGGTTGAGGTCCGAGCTACAAGGTAAAAGTTTGGTTAATCTTCTCAGACATAAATCAAGGATTTCCCTCATCCCTCAAAAGGAAAATCTTTCTCTACTTACGGCTCGCTGGAGGGCTGATCCCCTTGAGGGCGTAGTCCGGCCGAGGAACTCCCCGACGTCGGACCCTCTGACGAGGATTTTCTCCCCCACTTTGCGGCCATGGTTTCCGGGTCGTCAGAGGCGGCTCTCTTCTTCCCCTTAGGAGAAGAATCGTCGGTTCCTCCCTTCGGAGCAGCCTCCGAGGAGGCCATAGCTTCCTTGTCTTCCCCCTCCAAAGGCATTATCTCCAGCATCCTGACTAGCACGGGATCCGGCCTGGTTTCAGGAAGGGGAGCTGGACACCTGATCAGCTTTGCCTTCGCTATCCACTCCTGTTTAAAAGGACGGCTCTTTTAGGGGCAAGTTTATGACAATTATATGGATAGAAGGTCCGGGCACAAGGTTGCTTACTTGAGTATCCGGGCGATTGCGGCTTAGGCCTGCGTCCTCGGTTAAATCCAGACACATCTCTTGTGATCCGAAGAACAGTTTGTACATCTCCGCAGGCGTTGCGCCCATAAAGTTCTGGAGAGCTCACGGTCCCTCTGGATTAAACTCCCACAGGCGAAGGGGGCGTCGTTTGCCGGGCAATATTCGGCGAATTAGCATGACCTGCATCACCTTGACCAAGCTGAGGTCTCCTTCCAAGAGATCCTTAATTCGGCCCTGTAACAAGGGCACGTCTTTGGGCAAACCCCAATTTAACCCTCCGTTGACCCATGACGCTAGCCGTGGCGGGGGACCCGAGCGAAAGGCAGGAGGCGCCACCCATTTGGTGCTCCGGGGAGCAGTGATATAAAACCACTCTCGTTTCCACGAGCCTAGCTCCTCTTGAAAAGAGCCCTCGGGCCATGGAACATCAGCATTTTTGCTTATAACAGCGCCTCCGCACTCTGCGTGCCGTCCCTCGATCATCTTCGGCTCCACTTTGAAGGTCTTGAGCCATAGTCCGAAGTGAGGGGTAACACGGAGGAACGCTTCGCACACAACGATAAACGAGGAGATATGGAGGATGGACTCCGGAGCTAAGTCGTGGAATTCCAGCCCGTAATAAAACAGCAGTCCCCTCACAAAGGGATCTATCGGGAAGCCTAACCCCCGAAGGAAGTGAGACATGAACACTACGCTCTCACCGGGCTGGGAACTGGGGATAGCCTGTCTTTGAGCAGGCAACCTGTGCGAAATTTCGCCGGTCAGGAACTTAGCCTCTCTCAACATTAGCATGTCTTCCTCCGTAACGGAGGAGGGCATCCATCGGCCTTGAAGGTCGAAACCGGACATTGTCGAAGGTCCGAGGCACCCGGAATCTGGAGCCTAGGGTGTTGGAACTCAAGGCGACGGGCGAACTTGTTGAAGAAAAGATAAGGCCTTGGTCTCTTTATAAGAGGCTGAATACCAGGAGCCCTCCCCGTAACCGTTTGGGACTCGCCTTTAATCGAGAAAATATGCTAACGGGCACGATTGGGTTACCCACATCCGTATTGATGAGAATCCCGTAAAAGGGGGGTACACGATCTCTGCTTTGACAAGACGTGCCAAGGAATCCGCCTCGCAAAACACACTGAAGTGAAAAAGTAAAAACGATTCGTAAAAGACTTGGCCGTGGTGTGATAGCGCACTGCGGAATACGTCAGCAGATTTGATTTGTGTTAATATTATTCTCTCTATGGCAATATGTGGAAGCTTATTTTGCAGAGCCAGACACTACTCTTGGTGTTTACAATCTTCTATGAAGGACTTGGACGAGGAACCTGCCTTGCAATGCCGAAGACAATTTGCGCGCCGGACTCGTCGTCATTGAAGCCTGGTTCAGGGGCTACTGAGGGAGTCCTGGATTAGGGGGTGTTCGGGTAACCGGACTATACCTTCAGCCGGACTCCAGGACTATGAAGATACAAGATTGAAGACTACGTCCCGTGTCCGGATGGGACTTTCCTTGGCGTGGAAGGCAAGCTTGGCGATGCAGATATTCAAGATCTCCTACCATTGTAACCGACTCTATGTAACCTTAACCCTATCCGGCGTCTATATAAACCGGAGGGTTTTAGTCCGTAGGACAACTTCATCAACTCCATAGACAACAATCATACCATAGGCTAGCTTCTAGGGTTTAGCCTCATTGATCTCGTGGTAGATCTACTCTTGTACTGCCCATATCATCAATATTAATCAAGCAGGACGTAGGGTTTTACCTCCATCAAGAGGGCCCGAACCTGGGTAAAACATCGTGTTCCCTGCCTCCTGTTACCATCCGGCCTAGACGCACAGTTCGGGACCCCCTACCCGAGATCCGTCGGTTTTGACACCGACAGGGGCGACGCCGAAAGGGGGGCGTCAGCCACCGGGGCTACAGCCACCGCAGGGTAGACCACCTGATCGACCAGGGGCAGACTGGGGACCGGAGTATCCGCCGAGGGGAGGACCAACTCCGGCCCCAGTGCGACGGGAGCAGCCGAGGAGGGAGAGCGCGATGAAGAAGCCGGGCAGACGACCAGACCGACGCTGGAGATGTCGCTCGCCTCGGAGGAGGTCGCCACAGATGTCGAGGGACCGCCGAAGGCCTGGTTGAGGGCGGCCTGGCGTCCCTTGCCCCGACAGCAGGAGGAGGGGGCGAGGGGGACGGGGAGCGGGAGTCCTCCGAACCCCCCTCCTCATCCGAGCGGTGGGAGCGGCCACGGTGACGTCCGTGGTAGTCCCCATCGGCCCCCGGGTTGCCACCAGGGAGGCTGGCATTGAAGAAGCGGGGGCGACCGACGTGGTTGGGAGGCTCGGGGAGATCCTGAGTTCCAAGCCCTGGTCGTTGCAGAAAACACGAACGGTGGTGCGGAGCTTGGCGGAGTCGAGACACTTGACCTTGACCCGGACCTCCTCCTCTTTGTGCAGAGAGAGCGCATCGACCACCACCACTTTGCCCAAGAGACGGGACATCTGGCGGATGAATAGCTCAGACCGCGCAATATCAGGGAGGCCGGCCACAAGAATCCAAGTGGTGTCAAGAACGGCCACGGCCTGAGCATCAAGGATCGGCTCAGAGATGTCGACAACCAGCTGGTTGAGAGCGAGCGTGATCCGGCCACTGCGCGTCGCGTAGCCGTAGCTGATGGCGTCGGGGAAGACGACGGTGAAGATGTGGCCAGCGGTGGGGGTGACTGCCCAGTCCCACTAGCGACGGTAGAGGTGGTTGAGCTCAGCCTCGATCATCTTCGGGGAGGCCACCCCGTCGACCACCATGACGACCGCCTGGAGGGAGGGGAGGGAGACGGCACATCAGGGACCTCGAGGTGGAAGAAGCCCAGCCACTCGATGTCGTGGCCATACATCATGAGGTCGAACAACACCGGACGGTCCGGGCACGGAGGGCAGGGTGCCCCGGATCCTTGCAGAGGTAGAAGCACTGGGGGTTGACACATTTGACTTGCGAGTGGCCCGCCACCCTGCAATTGAAGCACGAAGGGCGGGGAAGGCCGGAGATGGGGCCCGGAGCGGAAGAGGAGCGCGGAGCCGGGGGGTAGGGCCGGACTGGGCGCCCCGCCCCGCGCCGCGACGCTTCTTCTTCTTGGCGGGGCCGGAGCATCCATGGGCAGGGCCCCCGCCAGGAGCAGCAGCCGCGAACGAGGGCGCGGACACCACCGCATGAGGTGGCACGTAGTTTCGGGCGGGAGCCACCGGAGGCTGGGCGGGACCGCGCGGAGAGGTCGGTCGAGAAGACCGAGGCGGAGTGGGAGATCGGGTGCAACGGGGAGCAGGGGAGGGCGAGCGGCGCCGGGAACGCCAGTCACCCGAGGCAGCCGGACGGGGGGAACGGGATCGTCCCCACGAGTCGCGGCGGCTCGGGGAGCGGCGGTCCGCGCGACATCCCTCCTGGAGGTCACGAAGCTCGTGACGCAGCTCGTCCTCACGGTGGAGCACCTCGGGCGACGGCAGAGGCGGGTCGCGCCGGTTGGACCGCTCGTCGGTGCGGCGTTTGTGCCGCACGCCGCCGTCGTCCCACTCCCGGGGCATCGGGGGCCGAGGCGCGGGAGGGGGGCGGGGGTGTTGGGGATCGTAGCAGAAATTTAAAATTTTCTACGCATCACCAAGATCAATCTATGGAGTAATCTAGCAACGAGGGGAAGGAGAGTGCATCTACATACCCTTGTAGATCGCTAAGCGGAAGCGTTGCAAGAACGCGGATGTAGGAGTCGTACTCGTAGCGATTCAGATCACGGTTGATTCCGATCTAAGTGTCGAACAACGGCGCCTCCGCGTTCAACACACGTGCAGCCCGGTGACGTCTCCTACGCCTTGATCCAGCAAGGGGAGAAGGAGAGGTTGGGGAAGACTCCGTCCAGCAGCAGCACGACGGCGTGGTGGTGGTGGAGGAGTGCGGGACTCCAGCAGGGCTTCGCCAAGCACTACGAGAGACGAGGAGGGAGAGGGGTAGGGCTGCGCCAAGAGAGAGATCGAATCGTATGTTGGGCAGCCCCCATACCTCAAGTATATATAGGGGGAGGGGAGGGGGCTGCGCCCCCTCTAGGGTTCCCACCCCAAGGGGTGCGGCAGCCCCAGATCCCATCTAGGGTGGCGGCCACAAGGGGGAGAGGGGGAAGCGCACTTGGGGTGGGCCTTCACTAGTAGAAAAAGGGTCAAACGTGAAGCACATTAGTGCCAGTTTGAATTTGAGCCGGCACTAATGTGTGCATTAGTGCCGGTTCCAACGGCTAGCCGGCCGCTCTCATTAGTACCGCTACGTGGCGAACCTTTAGCACCGGTTCGTGCCACGAACCGGTACTAAAGTGAGTGGTGGCAGGATGTTGTCAGTCCGGGGCCCCTCCAGCACCTTTAGTACCGGGTCGTATCACGAACCGGTACTAAAGGTCGTCCTACATAGACCCTTCGTCCACCCGAGCTCGCTCTGCTCTTCCCCTTTCCCCTCTCCTCTCTGTTCTTTTCCCTCTTCCTCTCAAGCTCATCACACATTTTGCCCAAAATTTGTCAAGATTTGAAGGCCCCCATCCATTCAAATGATCACAAAGGTTAGCAACTTTGTCCTTTCATCTCTCATTGCTAGATTAGCTCGTGCAATGCTTTATATAGTGATTGATTTTTGAGTTTAGTAATTTGGAAGGAATTATATATATGTGCTAGTATTTGATTTATATGCAATTTGAGGTCAAAAATAACACTTAGTTTGCATATGTCGGTGTGGTTTACTTAGTACCTTCTAAATCTCCGTCGTAACCACCGTCGATCGCTCGCAACGTCCCGTCGCCGGCACCACCTTGTGGTGAGCCTCTTGTTCATGAAGTTTTATATAAAAAATTGATGTTTGTGTGATTTGGATATATAGTTACTCGTATAATTATCTTACACATACGTTGTTTGTTATACATAGTGCCATGGTTTTCATATCCATCCCCGTCGGCCCTCGTCCGGGTTATGATTCGGATGTGGTATATTCTCTTTTAAAACTATTCATTGCATTTCGTGTTTATGACAAATTATGCCCATCAAGTTGACATAGATATTTGTATGTAGGAGGTAGTTGAATCGGAAATTCCAACCGACCCTATTGTCGAGAGGTTAAATTTAGTTGAAAGAGAAAACGAGGATTTGAAGGAAAAATTGAAAAGAATTGAGAGGGAGAAGATGGAATTGGAGTTGAATGTTGCCGATGTCGTCGATGATCACAAGATTAAGATGGAGAAAATGCGCTTGAAGATTAGAAAGATTAGAAAATATGCCATTCATAGTGATGCTTGGTATCATTATGCTGTTGGATCAATTGTTACCTTAGTTGCGATCTTGATCGCATTTGTTGTTGCATTTAAATTCTTTAGCTAGAGAGTTATTTGTTTGTTGCATTTAAGTGTTGTATGATCTTTATGTATGAACTTTATGTATGTATTAATTTGGTGTTTTCGGTGCTGTGTATTGAAGATGAGCCGGCAATGAATGTACGATGACCGATGCTGTCCCGAGTTCATTAATGGCATGCGTACTTTTCTGCTTGTGGCTGAGGCAAACAAGCGGGCGGATGGTTTTATGCCTTGTCCATGTGCTGGCTGTAAGAATGGTCACAATTACTCTACGTCAAGAACCATTCACGTCCACCTGTTTGAGTCCGGTTTCATGCCCCACTATAATGTTTGGACCAAGCATGGAGAAAGAGGGGTTATGATGGAAGACAATGAAGAAGAAGAGGACGACGACAGCTATCTTGGCCATGGGTTCCCTGAATACGATGATACAACAATGAGGGAAGAAGCTGAGCCGGTAATGCGGGAAGAAGCTGAGCCGGCAATGCGGGAAGAAGCTGAAGCAGAGGCATCGGATGAGCCCGTTGATGATCTAGGTCGGGCCATTGCCGATGCAAAGAGAAACTGCGCAAGTGATTTGGAGAAGAAGAAGTTGCAGCGCATGTTAGAGGATCACAAAAATTTGTTGTACCTGAATTGCGTAGGTGACAAGAAAAAGCTGGGCACCACACTGGAATTGCTACAATGGAAGGCAGAGAATGGTGTATCTGACAAGGGATTTGGAAAGTTGCTGGTAATGATAAAGAATATGCTTCCAAAGGACAATGAATTGCCCGAGAGTACGTACGAAGAAAAGAAGGCTGTCTGCCCTCTAGGGTTGGAGGTGCAGAAGATACATGCATGCCCTAATGATTGCATCCTCTACCGCGGTGAGTACGAGGATTTGAACGCTTGCCCAGTATGCGGTGCATTGCGCTATAAGATCAGCCGCGATGACCCTGGTGATGTCGAGGGCGAGCACCCCAGGAAGAAGATTCCTGCCAAGGTGATGTGGTATGCTCCTATAATACCACGGTTGAAACGTTTGTTCCAAAACAAAGAGCATGCCAAGGCGATGCGATGGCACAGAGAATACTGTAAGAAAGATGGAAAGTTGAGAGTACCCGCTGACGGGTCGCAGTGGAGAAAAATCGAAAGAAAGTATGGGAAGGAATTTGCAGATGACGCAAGGAACGTATGGTTTGGTCTAAGCGCAGATGGCATTAATCCTTTTGGGGAGCAGAGCAACAACCATAGCACCTGGCCTGTGACTCTATGTTTGTATAACCTTCCTCCTTGGTTGTGCATGAAGCGGAAGTTCATTATGATGCCAGTGCTCATCCAAGGTCCTAAGCAACCCGGCAACGACATTGATGTGTACCTAAGGCCATTAGTTGAAGAACTCTTACAACTGTGGAATGGAACAGGTGTACGTGCGTGGGATGAGCACATGGGGGAAGAATTTGACCTAAAGGCGTTGCTGTTCGTGACCATCAATGATTGGCCTGCTCTCAGTAACCTTTCAGGACAGACAAACAAGGGATACCGCGCATGCACGCACTGTTTGGACAATACCGACAGTATATATTTGGCTAATTGTAAGAAGAATGTGTACCTAGGACATCATCGATTTCTTCCGAGCAGGCATCCCGTAAGAAAGAAAGGCAAGCATTTCAAAGGTGAGGCGGATCACCGGACGAAGCCTCGCCACCATATTGGTGCTGATGTACATGATATGGTCAAGGATTTGAAGGTGGTCTTTGGAAAGGGTCCTGGTGGACAACCTGTTCCGAATGACGCTGACGTACGCGCACCCATGTGGAAGAAGAAATCTATATTTTGGGACCTGCCCTATTGGAAAGACCTAGAGGTCCGCTCCGCAGTCAACGTGATGTACGTGACGAAGAATCTTTGTGTGACCCTGCTTGGCTTCTTTGGCGTGTATGGGAAGACAAAAGATACACCTGAGGCACGGGAGGACTAGCAACGTATGCACAGAAAAGACGGCATACATCAGGGTCATGCAAGCTACGCTCTTACCAAAGAAGCGAAGGAAATCTTCTTTGAATGCCTGCTCAGTATTAAGGTACCATCTGGCTTCTCGTCGAATAAAAAGGGAATAATAAACATGGTAGAGAAAAATTTCCAGAACCTAAAGTCTCATGACTGCCACGTGATTATGACGCAACTGCTTCCGGTTGCATTGAGGGGGCTTCTACTGGAAAACGTTTGATTAGCCATTGTGAAGCTATGTGCATTCCTCAACGCAATCTCTCAGAAGGTAATTGATCCAGAAATCATACCAAGGTTAGAGAATGATTTGGTGCAATGTCTTGTCAGTTTCGAGTTGGTGTTCGCACCATCCTTCTTCAACATCATGATGCACGTCCTAATTCACCTATGTGAAGAGATTAACATTTTGGGTCCTGTATTTCTACACAATATGTTCCCCTTTGAGAGGTTCATGGGAGTCTTAAATAAATATGTTCATAACCGTGCTAGGCCAGAAGGAAGCATCTCCAAGGGCCATGAAAATGAGGAGGTCATTGAGTTTTCTATTGACTTTATTCCTGACCTTAAGCCGATTGGTGTTCCTGAATCGCGGAATAAGGGCAGACTGGATGGAAAAGGCACGCTAGGAGGGGAACAAATAATATGTATGGACGGACATTCTCTCACTGAAGCACACTACACAGTTCTACAGAATTCCGCCTTGGTGGCTCCGTATATGGATGAACACAATAATTTGCTACGCTCCAAACACCCAGAGCGGTCTGATGACTGGATTACACATGAACAAACCAGGAGTTTCGCCAGCTGGTTGCAGACACGTACCATGCATGACGCCTCTATTGAAGATGACCTGTACTTGCTGTCCCAGTTACCATCTTCGAATATAATGACTTTCAAAGGGTATGAGATAAATGGTAATACATTTTACACGATCGCCCAAGATAAGAAGAGCACCAACCAAAACAGTGGTGTCCGCTTTGATGCAGAAACCAAGACGGGAAAGGAAACATATTATGGTTATATGCAGGACATATAGGAACTTGACTATCGACGTGGTTTGAAGGTCCCTTTGTTTCGGTGCAAATGGGTCAATATGACACGAGGCGGGGTAACGGAAGACCCGCAGTACGGAATGACAATAGTGGATCTCAACAATCTTGCGTATGCAGACGAACCATTCGTCCTAGCCAATGATGTGGCACAGGTTTTCTATGTGAAGGACTTGTCTACCAAGCTGATAAAAAGAAAAGATAAGGAAGCGAATGCATCGTACGATGAGCCAAAGCGGCACATAGTTCTTTCTGGGAAGAGAAACATCATGGGAGTGGATGACAAGACAGACATGTCAGGAGATTATGAAAAGTTTGATGAAATTGCTCCATTCACAGTGAATATTGACCCGAGCATCCAGTTAAATGATGAAGATTTTCCATGGCTACGGCGCAAAGGGACACACGCGAAGAAAAAGTTTCACACCCAAAGATCTGGGATGTGATCTGCTTCACTATCATCACTTTCTTCTGTGTTTCACACCTAGGAGGGAATCTCTGTAATAGTTAGGGTAGCTAGTTATGTGTTTTGGCATTTGAAACGCGAAGAAATTTTATGTGCAAGCAAATTCTTTCATGCATTTACTGATTTTTTTCAGCTAAATGACCCTGAAATTGAAAAGCATTTCAAATGAACTCAGAAAAGGTTGAAAGTTGGCATGGTATCATAATTTCACCCACATAGCATGTGCAAAAAAGTAGAGAGGGTTACCGCAAAAACTGGATGCACTTCGTTTACAAAATGGACAATCTCTTTCGAAGTATCAGGGTTTCGGACGAAAACTCATCCGTTACAAAGGCATTTCATTTTTTAAATAACCTAAGCATTACCAAATTGAATATAATGATAAAACATACTAATATTAAACATAATAAAAAAGAATCACTGAAAAATCTATTTTCAAAGTTAAGTTATTCACAAACTAGTGATTCACACAAATTTCAAATAATTCAAAATTTAAACTATTCAAATTTGTAAACTACCGGTACTAACAGAAAGTTTGTAATTTTTTGTACCTAAAGCAAAATATTCACAAACAAACTCTAAATACAGCAAAAAAACAACTCTAAAATAAATAAAACAAAAATAAATAAAGCAAAAAAATAAGAAAAAAGCCCACCTACTGGGCCACAGTGGCCTGCATACGACTAGAAACCCAAATTCTAGTTGGGCCAGGATGCAGGCCTACTAGCCCAGTAGGCCCAACAGGGCATCGCAGAAGAGGTAGGCCCAGAAGGCCTGCTTAAGAGAGGAGCTCGAGACAGCAGCGACGGCGGGGCTTATAAGCAGGTGCGAGTGCCCCTCGGCTAGCGAGGTGGGACTAAACTTTTGCGCCCCTCGCCTGGCAGCGCACACCCTTTAGTACCGGGTCGTGGCTCCAACCGGTACTAAAGGGGGGGTCTTTAGTACCGGTTGGAGCCATCACCCGGTACTAAAGGGGTGCCGTTCCCGCCGCTTGGCCTAGCCAAAACAGATCTTTAGTACCGGTTGGTGGCTCCAACCGGTACTAAAGGTTGTTCTATATAAGAAAACACTTCAAAAAAATTGTCAGTTTCTCATCTCTCCCTGCTTCTTTCTCCTCTGCCCCATCGCCGCCGCCCCTCGTCGCCGCCCCTCATCGCCGCCCCCGTCGCCGTCCCCGTCCCCGTCATCCCCGTCGCCGCGCCGCGCCCCGCCCCGTCCTCCCGTCGTCCCCGCCCGGCCCGTCCTCCCGTACATCGTCCCCGCCCGGCCCATCCTCGTCCCCGTCGTCGCCGCCCCATCTCCGTCCCCGTCCCCGTCGCCGCCCACCGTCGTCGCGCCTCGCCGGTGAGCTATACCCCAACCGCCAACCACACACACACACACACATTGTTATAGAATTGTTAGCAATCTTTCTGGTTTTTAGTTATAGAATTATTAGAAATGTTAGTTTTAGTTATAGAAATGTTAGTTATATAGAAATGTTTTTTAGTTATAGAAATATTAGAAATGTTTTTTAGTTATAGAAATATTAGAAATGTTAGTTTTAGTTATAAAATTTAGAATTTGCATATATGAAATCACAATCCATCATTTAAAAAATGTTACTTTACTTTTGCGGCATATAGTATTTGTTGTCGACGATGCCCGACCCGCATCCTCGCCGTCGACCCGTTCGCGACGACGTCCTGCTTCAGAGCACCCATGTCCGGGACTAGGCTCCGCCGGGCTGGCACTGGGAGGTGTTACCTTCAGGGTCGCGACGCTTGGTGAGGAACCCGGCCCCGGGTCCCGTCGTCGACCCTCATCTCCTTTGGTGGCGTTTGCGTGGGCCACTTTCGGTGCGGAGGGAGCCGGCCCCGCCGGAGGTGGTACGTCGCCGTGTCAGGGAGGAGGACGAGCACGTCCATCGCTACATGGCTGCTATGGACGTCAGGTTCTCCAATACCTGGCAGGTTCTTTTGGGAGATCACCCGAGCTATGATCCAGTGATGGTTCCTTCTCTTTGGGTGTCCTCCGCCCGCACCTCAGGAACCGCAAGTGGCCTAGATTACTCTATAGTATTCGATCTTTATTAGCTTGCTAGCTAGCTAGCTAGTGATGTATTCGATATTATATCTATTATTCGAGACGATGTATTCGAGATTATATCTATTATTTGAGACGATGTATTCGAGATTATATCTATTATTCGAGATGACGTATTCGATATTATATTCGATGATGCTTATTATGTACTATGATTGATTCAGTTTTTTCCTTATTAATTGATTGCATCCATGCATTGTAATTTGAATATATTTCTTTTGGATTAGTTAAACAAAATCTATGGCGGACAATACCGGCAGAGAGGGAGAAGAGGCCCTGTTCAATATCATACGCAATCCTCGCGGGCCAGATGATGATCAGAATGAAGAAGATTATGACGGCTCCGAATATCTAAACAACACTGGGGAGGGTGATATGATATTCGATTGCGACGACCGAATTGATGAAGTCATGAACTATGAACATGATGAAGAAAATGTTGATCTTGAAACAACAAAGACCGGCGAGGTATATATATTTATATAAGCAGGCATCTGGTGATCATCACATGTTTTAAATGACTTGAAGATATATTAACGAATCGATCTTTCTTCTTTCAGCCATCCGGATCGAGCAAATCTTCAGGCAACAGGAAACGTGGCCCGAACAAAAAGTTGAAGGAGGGCGTAAAGTACAATATCGAGGCCATCAGACCTAATGGCGAACCATTAGCGCCTAAGAAGATTGCGGACAAGTTCATTCGTCAGTGCGGAGTTCTTGTGAAGGACCAACTCCCGATCTCCCTTCAAGAATGGAGAGAGCCAGCAAAGCCATATCCAGGAGTTACTTTTGTCGACGACAGACAAAAACTTCTGCTTTGGGAAACGCTCATGGAACATTTCACCCTACCAGATCATTTCACAGATGCAGATGTGGAGAAAATCAAGGACGCTGCTCTTAGGAAGATGGCGGTTGCATTCAAGAACCACAAGATTCGTGAATGGGCCAAGTACGTCAACGGAGGAAGGAAGACTCCAGTATTCGAGGGAACACTAGAGAAGCAAAGTGCTCATTGGGACGATTTCATGAAATTCAAGGATTCGGAATTATCTAAGGAACGGTCGAGAATAAACAAGGCCAATGCCGCAAAAAAGGATAAGTTCCATAAGCTGGGGCCAGGTGGCTATGCGGTGGGAATGCCTAAGTGGGATAAGTCTGAGAAAGAGATGCTGGATGCAGGTGTCACTCCAGAAACATTGAGCTGGCCCCCCAGGTGCAGGACTTGGTTCTATGCGCATGAGGGGGAGTTGGACCCGAAGACAGGCAAAGTTTCGAAGAAGGCATGTCTGGACGGAGCCGAAGATAAGCTACTTGTTGCAATAGAAGAGGCTCGATCAGGGTTGTTCGAGCCCAACAGAGAGAACGACGAGCTTACACGTGCCCTGGGAAATCCTGAACACCCGGGAAGAACACGAGGCATGGGCGCTATTCCGTGGTATGAGGGGTTTTCGGACTGGAACACCGACTACAGAACCCGTGCGAGAAAGAAGATTGTGGAGGAGAAGAAGAGGAAGATGGAGGAGGAGCAGAGGAAGCTAGACTATGAACGCCTTCAAGGCCTAGAATCAGCGCACGCGGACTTGGCAGTCAAATTCCAGTGGCAGCAGGAGCAGATCGACTCACTTAGCCAGGAAAGGGGGTCTCAGCAGCTAGCGGATGATCCACCATTGGATAGCACCGTCCCATCCATGCCAAGAAGCAGCGTGGGTTCCGCCCCGGGCGACGCATTGCTGGATAGCTACCCAGTGGATGACATCATGGAGAACACTAACTGCGAGCTACACTTCAAAATGAAGAACATATCCATGAAGGTGGCGGACGCCCTTGCTTTTACAAATCCCCCCGAGGCAACCTTCCATTGCAACCCGATTCCAGCGGGCTATGCTCGTGTCTTGGTTGATGAGGTGGTGGACCAATATTCGGGGCTAGAGCTTGACATTCCTGGAGGTGACGATGAGCACACACTAGGAGAGGCCAACCATCGTATCATCCTATGGAGAAAGGATTGCATCATCTTTCGAAGGCCACCGACACCGCGTCATCCGACTCCTCGTCGTAGTCCGCCACCGAGTCAGCAGACCCCTGCTCCTCCAAGTCCACCAACGCGTCAGGCCACTCCTCCTCCAAGTCCGGCACAGCTTCAGGCCACTCCTCCTCCAAGTCCGGCAAAGCGTCAGGCCACTCCTCCTCCAAGTCCGGCACAGCTTTAGGCCACTCCTCCTCCAAGTCCGGCACAACTTCAGGCCACTCCTCCTCCTCCAACTCAGCCACGTCAGCCGTCTTTGCCGCCTCAGCAATCACGGAAGAGAGCCGCCTCAGCTATGGTGCGTAGCGGTACAAGTCGAGGTAGTACTGGAGGTACAGGCGGAGGCAAGCGATTTCAATATGGTCCAAGCCTCGCGCCTCTTCCGCAGAGGCCTTACGACAAGTCCGAGGAGGAAAACGTAGCCATATCGAAGGCCGAGGTGGAAGCCCATTTTGCACCAAAACCGCCACCGCCGCCAAGGGAGAAAGTGCCTCTGGAAAAGATTGACCACTTCATTCGTATGGCTAGAGCACCAGCTCCCAAGCCTGTTGACACAGACTATGAGCGCCACATCAAGAATTTAAATCGAGCACGTCTACAGAAAGAGGCGAGCTCGGGCAAATCAGCTGGCAAAAGGAGCGGTAAAACCGTTCCCCAGCTGGGAGAACAGGCGGCGCAATCAATCCCCCCGCTTGTTGTGCCAACAACACATGAGAGTAGGCGCGCCCAATATTATTGTGGGCAAACCATTAATGTTCCTGGGGTGAGCGATGTGGTAATAACCGAGGAGCATATTGTGCAGGCTGAATCAATCGGGATCACTGTTGGACAACTCCTCGATATCGAGCCCATGTCTCCGACTAGAGAGGAGGAAATAAAACGGAAATATGCCCGGGGCCAACCTTTGGTCGAGCCAGAGGAGGTCCATAAGCTCCCAACGAGAATGTATGAATTGCATCAATGGTACATGGACATTACCAAGATTTCCAATCGAGAGTCCCTCATGGTGAATGTCAACAAGGATCATTACTACCATGAGAAAGCTGTGATCGTTGAGTATTCAGAACTATTTTAGCTATACAATCAAGACGCACTCGACAAATCTATCATCAGTTGCTATTGTTTGTAAGTGATTTCTTTCTGTAATTTAAGTCTCAAGCTAGCTGTAGTGATCATTTTGATCAATCATTACCTGTAATTATCCTCACTATATTCTTTTCTGTGGTATTATGCAGGATGAAGATTTATGAAATGAAAAAAGGTGAACGCTATGGCATTGGGTTCGTTGACCCAAATACCATAAATGAATACACATGGAAAATAGATCCATATCACGAAAAAAGTGTAGAGGAAAGCATGCTACAGTTCTTCAAGGAACTCAAATACAATGAAGATATACTACTTCCTTACAACTTCCAGTGAGTCACACTGTCTTGTACTACAAATTCTGTTTTTCCCTACTAGCTAGCTACATGTTTTTGCTTACATATGCCCGCTTAATTAAGACATGCAAACGTGTGTGCATGCAGATTTCACTGGATCTTGTTAATCATTAAAGTTGATGAAGGAACAATTGAAGTACTAGACTCACTACTTAAGAAAGCAAGTGACTACACCATCGTGAAGGGGATAGTCAACAGGTAATTTCAATCATTATTAACTCTATCTCGGCCTATTTAATTAGTTTGTCATTTCCTAATAACAACTATTTAATAACCCATTTATTCATTTTCTTTGTCGGCGGGCAGGGCTTGGGCAAAGTTCATCAGGGCCACTCCAGGCGCATGGAAACAAAATCTAAAATGGTATCGACCCAAGGTAAGTAATTAAGTAGTACTAGCTAGCTGCCATCTCTTTAATTATCATGCTTGATTAATTATTATCTGATCAAATTCCATTCTCGTAAAGGCCCTGAAGCAGGCGTCGGGGAATGATCTATGTGCATACTACGTTTGCGAGAACATTCGCATGATGGCGTCTGAAAGGAGCAAATCTCAAAGACAGGAGTGGGTACGATATCGATTGTCAGAATACTATTCACAATTTTTACATCATTCTCGATATCTAGTCACACAACTAATACACATGCATATTGATCTCCTTCTTAACAGTTCAAAGAGGTGCGGGACAAGCTCCTAGCACATGACCGCATAGAAGCAATTCAAGAGGAAATAGCAGGATTTTTGCTCGGCCAGGTCATAGATCCCAAAGGAGAATACTATTACCCGCTACCGCCCCCATGAACCACTTCCAATTGTTATCGTGCTCCGAAGGCACCAATTAGATAGGCTAATGCCACTGGCTCCGAAGGCACCAATTAGGAGAAATTGTGTGTGTGTGTGTGTGTGTGTGTATATGTGTGTGTGTATATGTGTGAATTAATTAATGGTGGTTGTGAGACATTCGATGATATATATATATATATATTATGATCGGTTCTACTAGAAATTCTATTTATATATATGCATAACGTGTACAATATGTAGTATCATAAAATACCAGCAAACGAAAAATAATTAAATGGAAAACACAAAATTAAATAAAAAAGAAATCATAAACCCAAAACCCCCCAACCTTTTAATACCGGTTGGTGACACCAACCGGAACTAAAGGGCTCCCTGCCCCCGAAGTTGGCTCGTGCCCGTGGTTGCCCTTTAGCACCGGTTCGTGCTGAACCGGTACTAAAGGGGGGGGGGGCTTTAGTGCCTACACTTTAGCACCGGTTACCAAACCGGCACTAAAGGGCCTTACGAACCGGTGCTACTGCCCGGTTCTGCACTAGTGCTTAGGGCCCAACTGCCCTAGGGTTTGCCCCCCTCCTCTCTTGGAGGCGCCTTGGGCCTTGGTGGGAGGCTCCCCAGCCCACCTAGGGGCTGGTCCCTTCCCACTATTGGCCCATGTAGGCCTCCGGGGCTGGTGGCCCCACCTGGTATGTTACCAATAGCACCCGAAACTTTTCTGGTGACCAAAACGGGACTTCCCATATATAAATCTTTACATCCGGACCATTCCGGAACTCCTCGTGACATCCGGGATCTCATCCGGGACCCCGAAAAACATTCAGTAACCGCGTACATACTTTCCCTATAACCCTAGCGTCATCGAACCTTAAGTGTGTAGACCCTACGGGCTCGGGAGTCATGCAGACATGGCCGAGACAACTCTCCGATCAATAACCAACAGCGGGATCTGGATACCCATGTTGGCTCCCACCTGCTCCACAATGATCTCATCGGATGAACCACGATGTCAAGGATTCAATCAATCCCGTATACAATTCCCTTTGTCTATCGGTACGATACTTGCCCGAGATTCGATCGTCGGTATCCCGATACCTTGTTCAATCTCGTTACCGGCAAGTCTCTTTACTCGTTCCGTAACACATCATCCCGTGATCAACTCCTTGATCACATTGTGCACATTATGATGATGTCCTACCGAGTGGGCCCAGAGATACCTCTCCGTTTACACGGAGTGACAAATCCCAGTCTCGATTCGTGCCAACCCAACAGACACTTTCAGAGATACCCGTAGTGCACCTTTATAGCCACCCAGTTATGTTGTGATGTTTGGCACACCCAAAGCACTCCTACGGTATCCGGGAGTTGCACAATCTCATGGTCTAAGGAAATGATACTTGACATTAGAAAAGCTTTAGCATACGAACTACACGATCTTGTGCTAGGCTTAGGATTGGGTCTTGTCCATCACATCATTCTCCTAATGATGTGATCCCGTTATCAACGACATCCAATGTCCATGGTCAGGAAACCGTAACCATCCATTGATCAACGAGCTAGTCAACTAGAGGCTTACTAGGGACATGGTGTTGTCTATGTATCCACACATGTATCTGAGTTTCCTATCAATACAATTCTAGCATGGATAATAAACGATTATCATGAACAAGGAAATATAACAATAACCAATTTGTTATTGCCTCTAGGGCATATTTCCAACAGTAGCTAGGAGGGAGGGAGGATCGATAAACCAGTCCGTCCAAGAGAGACCAGGACAACCACGAGTTC